>NW_024045132.1:2232377-2240909 GCF_012273895.1 Zerene cesonia | reverse complement strand
AATTTAATAGTATTACTTATAAATAATCATTTAACAAACTGAATCTTTTGACTACAATGTAATAGACATCAACAAATAACGCGAAATATTCGTATTATATTTATTACATTCACGGCAAATGCTCGAAGACTTTTGCAACAAAGAAATCCAGTTGAAACTAACGGGTTCTGTTTCGATAATACGCATACGGTCGTCCATTGTTCTAGTCTCTTTATTTGTTTTTTGTCAATAAATGAAACGCAAACATTTTACATACGTAACTTTAATTAAATCTTTAGACTAAAATTGTATAAATTCAGATAGAGTACAAAATAGGTATACCATGTTTAAATGTGTATATACTTTTATTAATTATGCCTGATAAAAATATATTTGAACTGTTAAAGGACTGCAAATTCAATTTATTGCTACTATTACATACATTTAATTTCCGCCGCTACTATTTTGACAGTCCGAGATTGATCACGCATAATTAATTCTTGTTCCCATTTGATAATTTTTATCCCAAAATTTCCGCTTCTTTCAAAATTGTCCATTCTCGAATCTAAAACTATCTGTGTATCAAATTCCATCCAAATCGATTCAATTGTTTAAGCGTAAAAAAGAGACAAACAGAGTTAGTTTCGGATTTAATATTTAAAAAAGTTTATATTGCTATTTTTATTTCATTTATTAAAAACCAATCAGAAAAATTTAAGCTAATTATTTCAAAATGTTTAAAAATAACACGCTCATCAATTAACTGGCGGCAACATCACATAAAATCAATTATATTCGTTCGAAATTAGCCGCTATTTACTACGAAATTCCTCATACACAAGGTATGCTAGACCTGTGCTATAATAAGCCTATAGTTGCGTGCGTGCATAGTGCGTGTCGCAGATAGAATGCCCATTCAATTACATAAAGGTCACTCCGTATGCAGTCACTAGAACAAGATTATTGCTCACCTGTCTCTGTGTGCGCTTTGGATTAATAGCACACCCCTTAAATTAATGCATAGCTTCTGCCAAGGAAAAACTCTACAACCAATTACTCGTAAGCAGATGACATCTATAAAATTTATTGCTTCCAATATGTTTTTATATATTCGTTGCATGTCCCATGAAGAGCCGTTTGATAATTGTTATGACATTAAACATAAATGTAGTAACTAGTCACGCCCGCGTTACTCCGCTAAATAACAACGTAGTAAATTGTATAGAAATTCGGTCTTAAAACTCACGTCTGTAAACAAATCTTATCCTCTTAAGAGGTGCAAAAATATTGCACACGCGGTACATCTTCAATTAGACCTCAGTTACTTTTACCTCCTCAGTTAGTTCCAAACATACTACAAAAGGAATTCTCATTCAATGAAAGTATACATTATTTGTTTTATCCCTTTAAATTATCAGTCATGCAACACAAAACTTCGTTTATTTCAGTTAGCGGTTTTTAAGAGATATCAAAATGTATGAATTTTTAAAAGCTGGTCATAATTTTCAGTCATTATATATTTTAAATCAAATGAAGGTCCAAAAAGCAGATTTTTGAAAAAGTCATAAATTTTCACCTAAAAATCGACATCACAACGTAAGAAGCAACTCAAGGAAATACGTTAATAATATAAATAGGTGGAGTTAACTGTTGGGACTTTCGAATGCTAGGTACATTTAAATGAAAACTGTTCATACGCAATCCATCACTTTCAGCAAACTAGTGGTTGTTATTGGAATAAAGGACAAAAAGACCCAGTTATTGTCAAAATATCACAAAAAATTTCACCTCATTTAAATTTTCACAGCGACTCCAAGAAGTAAGAGACGTTAAAATCTGTTAGTGGATACTTAGAAGGCTAACAGAAACAGGCTTGCTTGCAACTACACCAGCAGCTCGCTCAAAATTGACGCTATCCAACTGATAAGATGGCCGTAAATTTTCTTAACAATACGTAAACTCGACCTTGGACTACTGGAAAGTAGTTCTATCTTGTGCGTGGGACCAACATCCGTGGTTCACCTGATACGCGGTACCCTATCACCACCGCCTCGAAACATTTCCATAAAACCTCTACAAATGTGTTCCTCGCTCTTAAGGGGTATGGAATAAGGCAGGGGTTGACTGGAAGTTTGTTTGTTTGGTTTGGATACGAATATAGTTTTTTTAGATACAGAAATTATGTCCTAGTGTATTATTAAAGGTACATTTTATACAATTAAAGGTACATGCAATAATATTGGTTATTGAATTTTAATGTTTAAATAACAACGTTGTTTCAAATTATGTTTGTTTGTTTTCTAATCAATCAACATACTGTAATTTTACGAGTCTTTTAACGATATAATTTAACCCAGGACGTGTTAGGAATATCACTTATTTCGCGTGACAAACTCACTCTATCAACAACATAAATTCAACAACTAATGGATTCATCAAATAGCATTAATACACCTGTAGCATAAATTCGTTCCATGCAATAGAATAACATAACTAAGTATATGAGAAAAATTGAAATTTATTCCATTTAACCATAATATTAAATTAATAATCTTGACGAAAGGTTTATTTTGCGAGACGGTTCTGCGATGGTCGGGTGGGGGCCGGGCTCGATGACCCGAAATAAGGCTCGGGGGGTATTGCACCCACCCCCCAAATACCTCCCACCCGGGGAGCCGACCTCTCATTCATTACGCAATAAAAGTGCAAGGAAAGTAATAATCTTCTAACACGAAAATTTGTACGAATTCGTATAATATTCAGTTCTTGTGATAAATACAAAATGAGAATCTTAATCGTACAATATTTCTTATTCTCAATATTTATTAAAACAAAAACAAAATGTTCTGTGAAACTGTACACCAATTTTTTATCTATATAAATTAATCTGAAATATTCGATAAAAATCAGGTTTAGGTTCCTTATAGAAGCTAAAATTACTTTAAAATTCCTCACCTTCAGGTTGGTAACATTAAGATAATATTATGAATGCTATGATATTTATAATGCAACTTGTATTCTATGTATATGGGGATATGAGTTTTCTAATAGTGAAAGAATTATTCAAATCGGTTCAGTTGTTTCGGGGCCAACAAATTAACAATCAAATCTTATATTAAATGTCTTCCTCTCTATAATATTAGCACAGATGATTTATTTAGCCTAACAAGAAATGAATTAAATTTAATTTAACGCATACATTACATAGACGCAGGTAGACTATTAAAAATGATTTTATTTAAGTAATAACAAAAATTAAAAAAAAAATCTAATTCTATTTTTATAGAATATTTTATATTATACCCGAAAAAGCTATCAGGATAAGAAATAAAATTATAATAAATAACCGAAATCACGTTGTTATCAGTCAAAACTTTTATATCAAAATTCC
The DNA here is from genome assembly GCF_012273895.1 of Zerene cesonia. NCBI lineage: Eukaryota > Metazoa > Arthropoda > Insecta > Lepidoptera > Pieridae > Zerene > Zerene cesonia. The sequence continues at coordinate 2,237,539 of NW_024045132.1, read as the reverse complement.
TGAATTTTATTTACGAGATATGTACTGTTATAAATACAAAATAAATTCAGAACATTTTATTCATATATCAATCCGAAATTGCATTTCTGTTTTTATCTATGAATATTAACTAAAAATTCAATCAAGTGAAACCAGTACAATTAAATAAAAATATTTTTTTAATCAAATGTGTCGAAATACCCATTACCATAAAAGAGTCCACATCATTTAATTATACATAATACGTCCCTACAAGTACTAATCCGATTGAATATATAAGACATTAGTCCAGAGAGAGTAGACACGTGAACAAATTGGATTTCCTAATTAAAATTAAAATACACCTCTTAGTTATGGACATGTACATAATTAACAAATGATAAAGAGAAAAACATAAATATCGGTATTTATAATGCCGATAATATATTACCTATAGCTCAAACAGAATACCTTAAGTGTATAAGATATAACCTGTTACCAGCGTGCATAAACTAGGTTTCAAAGATCTACGCTAAATATGCTAGAACAGTAGTATAGTGGTGAGCGCGTGAACGTTTTAACAAAGGTCATGGTCCTAAGCTTTGGTCTGATTATGGAATATCTATGACGTACCTATATACCCGTATACAAATATTTTGCATCGCCTATACATAATTTTAGATGCCTCATAGTCGCAGCGCATGAAGCAGTGCTCAGTCTTACAAAATCAAGCGATATTTGGTACTAAAACTCACTTTTAAAATAATATATATAACATTGTTTTGTTAATAATAACGTTAAAAAAACATGAGTTTCAACACTTATGACATAAAATATTTGGAATTTAAAAGATAAAATAAAAAATGGACGTCCGTGTATATAAAAACTACTAAGTACTGTCCACACGTCAACGATTACTCACGAAAATTTTCACTAATAAACCCAGTTTATTTACATGCTTCAGTATTACCCACCAATATGTCTTTACTAGATCACGGTGTGATTAGTTTTTTGTTTTAATTCAGCAATAAAACAAACAAAATAATTTTATTCTAAAAATGATACAATGAGATTTGTATTTCTCACACCAACAAAAGATTTTTAGTAAATTGTCCATTCTTATTTCTAACCATAAAATGTATGCATGTGTACATCTCACGTTTATTGTGTTATGTGTGCGTGCGTCATTCTAGTTCTTGTAGGCGCCTTGAATAGAAAACATTCACAGATCCTTCAAATCTTGGCTTTCTTCATTCAATGCAGATACTTAATAGACAACTTTTAGTATGGATATTGTAAATGACGTGCCATATAATTTGTATAGGAAGAAACCTGTTACCGCTACGAAAGTTTAAAGAACGTTTTCAACTACGAAATGGACCGTGAACATTAACTGACAAAGTAGACTCACGTGACCTCAGTCCGATGAATGCAATGGACGATGTTTGACGTCAGAGGCGAGTATAAAACGACGCAAGTATCACTAGGACTCTATTAATCAAACTTATAAATGCGATCGTCTGTACGTCTGTTATATTTTCAGTACTGCAGCGAATGATCTATCATCTAACATTATCTTTATGGCCAAATGTGAGACTGCTTTTGATTCTTTGTATTTTTTTTTGTTTCTTTGTATGTTTTTTTTTTATTTTTCTATCATTCATGTCACAACGAAACCAACTTTTGGTATGCTTTTTGTTTAGGAGGCTAGAACGAGTTAGAGGCTTTCACTGCAGTGAAAAGCGATCCACATTATATATTTAAAGATCCGTGCATATTTATAAGTATTTAACTTTGCACCCCCTACATCGTCCCCATAGTAAAGGTAAAATATACAGTCCGAAGATTCCCGTATAGTTCCCGTGGGATTTCCGGTATATCTTATCTTAGGTCTCAAACTGTCTCTAATTATCTATCAATTATAATATACTGTACGTTCGAAATCAGTCAACTACTTTACACAACCCCCCTATTTCCTAAGGGTATAAGGCTCTTTCCTTAATTCCCTAAACATATATAAAGAAATGAAATCTATCCCAAAACTTCCCTAGAACTTCAGTAGTCACACATCAACAAGTCAACAAAGCAGACAAAATCAACAGAAGCAATCTCTCAGAATTAAATCTCATTGGTAACATTCACATTTCAAACACGGAATTTATCTATAAAGATACTAACTCGAGGTACATAATAGAAGAGGAATCGATAGCCTCAGGTCAATCCTCAGGTCAGATCACGCACTCATCCTACGATGCGCTCCCAACGGAGCCTACAATTTATGGCCGTTCAATCAAGAACGCTTATCGTGATCCTAGATACCGTGATAATATCAGTTGATACTTATCTTCCTTTACAACCGCGGAGATAAAGGGTTGCAAAGAAATATCAAATTGTGTGACACGGTTCTTTGGTCATTGCATAGTTTTCAAATTAAATAATAAACATTTTAAATTTAATAAGGATAATAAGTTGTAGAACTAATTATCAGATGCATAAAAACCGATAAAATATTACCTTCTTGTCCTTTGGAATAAAAAAAAATGTATAATAAAAGCCACTCAAAAGGCTATCGTGCGAAATCTTTATTATTATCTATTCAAAAACCTTGAAGCCTCACTCTGGCTGTGTCTAGTACCGAAAATATTTATTATCTTTATATAAGAGTCGTCCACGCTTTGTCAAGGATCGGAGAAGGTAACACACACCCATAGACGATCGGCGTAATAGCATGCGAAGTGCGTGAGGTGACCGGGCGCCTAATTCAATTTCCTCACCCTTCCCATTCCATTCCTTTATTCCCGTAGACAAACCTTTTCTGATCCCTTACTTTATAAAGGAAGGCAACGCAATTGCAGAGGCCCTACCACGGCAAATATCCATGGGCGGCAAAGATCGCTTACTATCAACGAGCCACTAGATTGGTTGGCTGCTTCTTAGCAGACATTATAAAAAAATCTTGTAAACACATATCACAGTAATAGCATTGAATGAAATAACTTTTAAAATATTAATTTTTGGTAAAGCCAAACGCAATTTGTAGCAAAACTATTTTATTTATTGCAATAGAAATATCTTATATAACTTCTTCAATTAATCTTCTTTAATTAACTGTTAAAATAGGGGTTTAAATAGAATATAATAGAATATATAATATTATGTATATCTATTATATTAAAATATTGTTTATTCATATATTTAATGTTACTGCATACTTCAAAACTACTTAAAATTATAATATGCGTACAATAAATTACTTTGAAATAGTTTTAAAAGCTTATATCACATCGTGAAAGTACTTCGTGATAATTATATAACAAATAAAAAGAAATAATTTTACGTAACACTTAACCACTCATAAAGGCTATTCACCTGCAGTTGGTGACTATTTGATCTTTATATTAGATCAAGGCACCCTCGCTGTGACAATGACTCAGACGTGTTTTAGAGAGTCTAGTCTGTGAAGCTTTCTAACTCCGTATCTGAGAGATGACTAGATGGAAATAAATAACGTTCATAATTTGGGAGCAAATCATTAAAAAGTCGATACAACTGATGTTTCAACCCATTTGTAACAGTTTATGGTTAACGGTAACCCATCGGTAAGTATAATTTCATTAAATACATAAATAAATACATTTTAATTCTATTAATAACTGTAGTCTTGCACCGTACTGGTACATAACGAAAACTTCACAAGAATTGCATGATTATTATAATCATTTTAACATGTACAACAATATTAATGATTTATTATCTAGATGCCTACCTAATATTACATAGCAACATAAATGCGAATGCTAGATTCCACAAATGTTTGTGCAAACACACTCGAAACGTGGGTTCCGTCCTTCATGTCCGCTGAGACGAAAACTGGAGCAAATAGGTAAACATTAGAAGACGTTGAAATCCACGATACACAATACTAGTCTAACACCGCGGTACAACTCGCGTATTACACTGAACAATATGTTGAAAACTTGTGAGATATTCTAGGGTACAAAATCTTAAAATTCAATTACACAAATTTCATAAATTTGACAACATTAGTTGTTATGAGTAAGATAGCTAATGGTACGAAAGACTCAAATTTAATTTGTCTGATAAAATAGTGTAATCTTCAACTTGTCACCACACTTTATAATAATAACATTTAGGAGCAGCTAAACAAATCGATTTATCGTGTGAACAGATACGTAGTCAAAAGTCAGAAAATAAAAATTATGTAATACAAAGTCTGGCTCAAAATATTAGAAGTAATTCTAGTAATTCTATTATTAGCCAAAGATAGCGAGACCACCTATTATAAAACGACCTGTTTGATTCGTCTGATCAACTTAAAATGACGTAGACCCGGATTTTTCTATAGATACCACTATTTTATTATCAATAATGATCCCGTTTATGAATTTTTCTGATCTCTGATGAATAGATTACACATTTAGTATAAGCACAGATTATGTAATACAATAGGTATAAGAATATTTATTTTCTGAAATGCGTATGAAATTATATTGAAATTTAATTCAGAGCAAAGCATATTACGAATATATGATATATAACTAACTTTCTACTAACAAGAATGCTAACTCATCGTGTAATAAAGAGAACGTATAATATTCTTTACTGTTGTTATATTGACTAAGTATACTTGAATTGGTCTTATCTGTGGTCAGCATTGCTACGCCATTGCTTTTCAAGTGATCTTCTCTTTCTCTACATCTTTTCTATGTTTCTTGTATCTGCCACCATGTCTGAAATCGTGCGTGCAAACATTTTAAAAGAATAGTACTTACTGAATGTCATAATTACTGTATGTTTGGTTATTAAATAGGAAAATTCGCTCAAATGCTAGTCGGAATCGCGATACTTAGCGTTCCGTACGAATAAACTAAAGAGCAGCTTCAAAAACGGTCAAACATCCAATCGTTGACCATGGGAACCATTGCTTAACCTCGATTTTACTATTTGTTAAAATGCCGGCGACAGAAATACTTATGTATTCAGAGATTATTCTCTGAAAAATTCATCTGTTCATCTAGCACGGTTCGTGAGATACAGCCTAGTGACAGACGAACGGACAGACAGACGTAAAGTGAAGTCTTTGTATTAAATTATTTAATACTTGACTCTATATACCTAGTCTTGCCATAAATATTGTAATAAAGAAAAAAGAAAATTGTTAACTGCAAATAACATTTATTACT
>NW_024045132.1:2202293-2231377 GCF_012273895.1 Zerene cesonia | reverse complement strand
GATTCGAAATTCAAATGTAATATTTTTTTATAATTAAGTGTAACAGTATTTATGGCCAGACTAAGTATATACATAGTTCTTTACTCTATAACTTGCTAATTAGACTTCGTTTAACTGGAAAACAGATTGCGATTTTCACCTAAAATAATCCTCTAGTCTTCACGTTTGAAGGTTTCACAGAATTCAATATTTTACATTACGTATAAATATGACCGTTCCTAGAAAAGGGATTTTGGCCATTAAGCCTTTACCTAAAACTGAAGAACTTACGAGTAACTAGTAGGTATTCTATACTAATATTATAAAGCTGAGGAGTTTGTTTGTTTTTTTGTTTGAACGTACTAATCTCAGGAAGTATGGTCCGATTTGAAAAATTATTTCAGTGTTAGGTAGTCCATTTATTGAGAAAGGCAAACTCAGTAGTATTTTATGAATAAATTGCTTTCCTTTTTTAAATTGATGTATTGTTTTAATCCCTAAGAAGCTATTAAAATTCAAAGTAATCGATAAAAATAACCGGACGTTACTATTCTAAAAATACCGTATTAAATATTTGTCATCATAAAATCTGACAAATATGAGCTTTTTATCGATAGCGAAAATTATTACGTAATATGTTTATCAAAGAAACAGAGGAAACAAGGATGATGAGGTTCTAAATCGATCGAATTAAAAAATAATATCGAATAAATTATGTAATTAGTTCTATAATTAATGTGTGAAGCGATTTTGTTACGTAATAATTAATGAAATAATATTCATTATATAAATTCCTTAATATATGAATATCATAACTTCGAAAGCGTGTTTGTTTGTTTCTCTTTGTGTCACAACGAAGCTATTTCGTGGTATGATTTTTGGGTCTGGAGACAGTATGGAGGCTAGAGAGTGATGTAGGCTCTGCTTTTTGAATCACTATGAAATTTATAAATACGACAGTTCCCGCTTAATTAAATGTATGAGTATTACAATTGTTAATTCTCTTTTACAAAACGAGCGAAGCTGCGGGCAACAGCTGGTATAAATGCAGAAAACAACAAAATATTTTGATGGTGAAATTTAATCGAAATATTTAAATGTACTTATGGACAAAGACGATTCGATGTACTATGAATTTTAATTAAGATTAAAAAAAATTAAATTGTATATATTATCGGTCCGTATATGTATAGCCTATAACACTCAGGGTTCATGATGTATCCGACGGTGAAAGAGTTTTTGAAATCCGGCTAGAAGTTCCTGAAATTAACGTATTCAAATAAACAAACTATTCAGCTTAATTTATGGAAAATTGTTAAAACATTTCTGTTGTCAACTTGTGAAAACTATGAGAACAACAAACTACATAAAAATATAGAAACTAATTAGTTTATATAAGAACTTCACAAACAATCTTCAAACCCGTCGCTATCAACAAAATAGTCCAAATATAAAGTCTAGAAAACAAAAAGGAGTCGTGTATATGTAAGTCCTTCTATTAGTTCGTTTATATTCGCAGATTAATTCCATCACTCTTTGTTCCCGAGGCCAGGGCTGGTGCACTCAGGGTGCGAAGGTCCCCGACCCAGCGCTCCCTATCCAGGTTATCTACATCACCCCCCCACCCTCCTACACGCTACAAGGATTTTCTAAAACATTATATAGAACGATTCCAAGTGCGTTGACTTCGTTCAGTAATTGAACTGCTTATTTCGTTTTCATTTATTTATTAATAGAAATAGACGCTTTTCAACGGATCGAGATATCGTAGTTTTATTTATATTTGCAGTTATGGAAATGATTTGAGTATATTAGAATATACAACATTAGAATATTCTTTGTGAACTGTACACTGTATGTAATAACGATATTAATATTTTTATACTATTTAAATATGTATATTTTGTCCTTTATAAATAGGGTATTTCTACACTAATAAAGAGGAAGATTTTGGATTTTCGTTTGTTTGTTAGTAATGGATAAACTCAAAAACCACTGAACCGATTTCAAAAATTCTTTCTAACAACGGTACAACGGTAACGGTAACAGTAACTTCACTCAGTGCTAAAGGCTATATATTATGTACTACGAGCGAAGCGGGGGTGAACAGCTAGTATTTTATAAGTGTGAAACTTAAAAACATGTTCGTTTTAAAACTTTAATATATAGAGAAATAAGGTGTACATATAAAAATGTATACGATAGTTATACATCGTATAGCGATGTACTTACACAAAATTTCCATGAAAAGATCAGCGATCAAGTTGTCTACTTTTCACAATAACACTCGCAAAGCGTTAAAGATTCGCTTACCTATTTATAATAACTAATATTCGTGGAAAAGATTTGTTATATATAGTGATATAATTGCTTTCAGTACACATTTCACGTTCGGTTAAAATCAAACCTAGTTGTAATGTATTCATATCCTACAGAATAGTCTAGAGAATCTGACTTTTCTTCGTAAATATAATTTATATCTGCATGTAATACAGTCATCACATTGAAAGCTCTCAATCTAACAGATCACTCGGATATTTAATATAGCCCTTCAATACACTCTGTGTGAAACAAAACAGTATAAACCAGGGGGGTTATGGAGAGCCATAAGAAACTAATCTGCTAGATGAACATCATCATATATGTTCCCACTACTGGGACACAGGCCTCCTATGAGGGTACGGGCCATAATCCACCACGCTAGCCAAGTGCGGGTTGGCAGATGTCACATGTCGTCGAACTTTTGATTCTTGGACATGCCGGTTTCCTCACGATGTATTCCTTCACCATTTTAAGCAGTGGTGATGGTATCTACATGCGCAGATAAATTGAAAAATCAATTTGTTTCCTCCACGCTCGCCCGGTCTCGAACCCCGACTTATCGATTTTGAAGTTCCAGGTTCTCGCCACAGAGCCACCACTGCTTTTTTGCTGCTGGATCCACTACAAATCTAATAGAACTACAATCGCGCTATACTTTTTCTCAGAGATGACAACTTTTATTTAACAGCTTTTTATTCCCGTAAATGTCATTTAACCCTAAAGAAATATGTAGTTATTTTACGTAAGTCCTTCTCAAGAATTCAATTATATTTCAGTTCTTGCAAAGGAGCTATTTGAGTGAGAAATCTTAGATTACATTGAGAGTCGTATAACATGTAATTTCCTTTGTGACGTTGAATATCCGAATGAATGACTCTCGCTTATGTACTTATATTAAAACCAGAATAATAATCCGACTTCATGTCTACAGCCATATTATTTTTACACGACAAGTGGCTAGTCGCCCCGGCTCCACTCGGGTTGACTTTTTTCAGTTATCTTTTTTAATCTAGTTATTATCCTTATCCATGCGGAGACAAATTCAATAAACCAAAAATCATTTATTTCTGACCTCTCAAAGTCAGGTTGTGAATAAATTGTTTGGTTTTACAAGCATGCTTTTGCTTCCGAAAGGGAATATTTACATTATAAAATCCAGCTGTTGCACAAAAATTCATTTCATTGGATAATTAGCTTTAACCAAACCGTTATTTCATTGCTTATTTCACAGCAATATTTATTAAAAGGTGCCTCTAAAACCAATAATGGGGACATAATATTATACACAACCGGAACGTAACATGCAGGTTGTATTCAATCGCAATTTCGGTAAAAGATGTTTTATAATGTTCATTGATTACTGGCTCGGGACTATACTTAGCAAAAATTCCCCGTGATTATGACATCTTCGCGGTTTTTATAAGTGACAATTCTTGAAAAACGCTACTTAATTTCGCTAATTATAATGGACGGGAACACGACGGGCGGCTGGGACCAAATATGCTAATATACTTAACACATGTTTGATATAAATTGATGATAATTCAAAATTATCAATTTAAATAAAATTTGAAAGTTCGGCTTTTCGTGATCTAAATTTTAATATATAACGTACCTAAAACATTGATGGTATATTCCGGTAAGAAGCATTTAGCTATACGAAAATAATCACTGCGATTTAAATAAAGGGAAAACTAACTTATTTCTAAAAACACATTGATAATGATACAAATGGATGTAACTTTCTAAAAATTCAAATAACATAAACATTGATCCTTTTTTTCGAACATAATAGTTCTAATTCTTCTTTTCCATCTTTACATGAACAAACATCGCACTATAAAACAAACGGCCAGCTACTTGTCTTAAAGCATAATAATGAGTTCTTAAAGACTAAAACCCCATCTTCCACAAAATAATTATAGTCAGGGACACTTTAGTACTGCAGCTATACCCACCCTGTACATAAACCATGGCTAAACGATAGATATCAGTATTTTTCACGATTTCAGAAACTGAACTCTAGCTCACGCGACGACTCCATGCTAGCGTGCACCATCCACACTGCGTGACTTCTATGCACTTATACTAGGACACTTTTATTGAAAAATGTTTACTGACTAACTGTTTACGTACCTATTGTAGATTAGTACAACTGTTATATTTTATTAATATTATATTTAATACAATATTATATTTTTGTGTTGAATAATGCATTTATTAAAATCTAAACACTATATAGCTACGTATAATTTTAGTAATAAAAATGTGTGCAATAATACAAAGAAATATTTCATTTGCTACACAAATATGAGACATGAGATACGTTACGTCAGTTAGTTATCAAATAAATAACTTAATATTGGTATCGGGCGATGGTCGATATTCCATGTGCTCATTCGAACTACGAGTAGGTACGCCTCTGCACGCATCGCGACAAGATACATTTTCAACAAATATGCATTGTAAAAAAACAACGGGATAGTAATATCGAATACGTGGAGGACTCCACTTGGACCCCGTTTATAAGCTTTTGTGTGAAATAATCGCACATAATGTTATGTTCGTCCAATACAATTTTAACACCAACAAAACATTTCTATATCCGATCCAGTGATGATAAAGCTTTGAGGCAGCTTATCCAAAGAAGAATAAAAATTTATTTTACTCCTGCTATAATACATATATGATGTAGGTATTTGTAAGTATTGGATAATTTTGTTCATAAACGTTTATAGAATCTTTCATTTTGTTAACCAACATTCCCAAAAATAAAGAGGTTCTCCATTCGAGTATGTTTTATTTAATTCGATCTATTTACTCGATATAATGATCCTGGTGTTTGACAGAATTGATCCCATTTTAGATTCTTGTACATCTTTCCCTTGGATCTTCGGTGAAAACTTTCAAAAAAAGTGTTATATATAATTAGATTTCAAAAAAATATGTAAAAAGATAAATTATAAATGTATAATTTTATTTGTTTCTAAACACTAACAAGTCCTTCTAACAGAGAGATTAAAAAAGAAATGTTGATCAAAAGAAATGTAACATTTTTTCGAACGTTGAAAATGCTTTGTTGGCACCCATAACATAATTTATTGAATAGATTAGAAACTACATCTCCTACGACCCTAGCTTATCCGGAATTTGTGTTAAAGGTAACCCTATTTAATTTACTGCGATAGGTGCATGTCTTTTTAAAATCTACCCACTATTTTGATGTCATATGGACAAGTAATAATATTTATTATTGCTTACTGTATTTATAAATTATACATATTTGAAATTTCAATAAATAATTTCTACTTACATTTTATTAACTTGTAAATATAAGTAGATTCACCTATTGAATTTGGTATATAGCTTAGTGAAAATAAAAAGCTAGACATGATTCCATTAACGAAATATACCCTGCTCTCAAACGATAATCCAAAAGTATTGCCCATTACAAGTTCAAGCAGAACTATATATACAAACAGACCGTTAGTTCGTTTTATTATTTTGTACACAATACGTTGCCCAAATCGTATATCGTGGTTTAGAAGAAATAAAACGGGTAGCACGCTATGATTGCAGTATTGCATGACAGCCCCCGACACCCACCTCGCCCGTTTGTCGCCTCCAACTTAGATACCTATGTACTTTAATCTATTTACTGCATTATACCGGCTTAGTCACAGAGCGTTGATCTTTAACAAGGATTTGTAATCGATACTACAAGCTAAGACACAGCTACTGCGAACATCAAAGGGCGTGAGGGATTTCAACACGTTTCACCACATGCATTCGTATTACTTTAAGAAAATTCTCATTACTAAGTCCTCAGACCGAGGAGTATGGTAAAAGAAGGGTACCTGAGAATACCGGTTTCTTGAGGAAAGCAAATAAAAGAAGCATCGCATGCAAATATAGGTAGGTAACCACAGAGAGTTTTCCTTACTGTTGTAATAAAAAATATTTCGTCTGCGGTTAAGAAATGTTTTCAAAACTGCAAAGCTTAAGGGTGTATTTGTATTTTAAAATATCTGTGCGAACGCAATAAAATGGCTTTGCTTAAAATTTAGAGTCGTATTTTAAAGTAAGGTGAGTTATAAGCAATGTAAAGGCAAGGAAAATTTAAACAAACTTCTTTGCCATGTACTTTGATTAATGGTTTTGCATATGTTAACGAAAAGCTTTTTATTATATTTACGAAGGTAGCTACTTTAAAAATTTGTTGCTTAGAAGGTAAATCACTCTAGTTTCCAACTTTGATGAGTATTCAATTTATGTCAATAATAACATATTAACAAATCATACTCCCATTCTTCTTCTTATAATGCCTTCTCCTTTGGGATGTTGGCGATCATTAGGGCTATATCAATTTTGGAAACTGCTGTTCTAAACAATCATTTGGTGCTTTATCCAAACCATTGGCGGAGACTTCTTCAGGTCTCCTTCTTCCTGCCACTTTTTCCTTGCATTATTAGTTGTAGGAGTTAATATTTACTGGTTACGCATGACATGACCGAAATACTCTAATTTCTTTTTTCTTGGTAGTTGCCTCTGGTGTCTTTTGCACTTACATAACCCTATTGAATTATTAAATACAGTGTTCCGAGAATACGAGTAAGTAGTTTCAATAGATAATGGAAATTTCAAATTGCATAATATTTGCTATATGAAAAATTTAATACAACATTATCGAGTCGCAAGCCACCTCGAGAAATTTAGAGTATACAAACAAATTAACCAAAAGATTTAACATGATCATTATGATGCATTAACATAACATGATATAGTCGCAAATGCCGACTCATTTTCCTTTATTAAAAACAAAAAAAAATTACCAGATACAATTAACAACAGACACCCGAATTTACCCGAGTTTAGTAATGTAATTAGATTATTGCACATAAATCTATACAGCTTTATTAAGCTAATTATTAGCTTGAAGCCCTATTCAAACAAAGCGATAGTTCTGTCGCGTTCTTCCAAATTGGTTTACTTATTTGGAACAATCCCTAGACGCCCTTAATGCAGCCCTATTACAAAATCCGTTCTTAGTGAACGTTTGTTAACTATAAAACGTCTCTGAAAAATTTCATCCTTACACGCCTTGCTGTTTTCGAGATTTCGAATTTTATAGATTTAAATATGAAGTTGATTAAGTATTCATGCTAATAATTTGAAGCAATGATGTTTAAATATAGGATTACTCTATTTATTTACTCACCTTAGAGATTTATGGAGAAAACGTAATATTTTTATAGTATTGGCAGTACATTCATTATTTTAACATTGTGTATGGCTAGACAAGCACGACTCACGAATCCTAAGTTACGTAAATACACTACATAGTTTATATTTAGTGCCTTGACATTGTTCAGATCGCAACCGACTCGAATTAATAGTGTATCTTACGGTTCAAACTCAAACTCAAACTCAAACATTTGTTTTTTCAATAAAACTTCTTATAGAAGCACTTTCGAATCCTCATTTTATACAGGTTCACACATAAATACATTTGTATATAATAATATGTTTAGGTTTCCTAATATTATATACTAGACGCTCGTCCGACTCTGCCCGGATATCACGATTCTTATTATATCCCAAGAGAGCATTTAATCAGAATAAAAAGTATCCTTTCAACCTAATCAGCTCATATCTTGTCAAATTGCATCAAAATCCGTTCCGTAGTTTCAGCGTCATTAACGGATAAACATCCAAACAAACAAACTTACACATTTATAATATAACTGTGATTATATACGTAAACTAAGTTAAATAATCATACTTCTGACTTCTGATAGGGTTATTACACGATTAAAATTATATAATAAAATTTGAACTAATTGAAAGAGCTTTATAAACAATCAATAAACATTTTATGCTGTTGTAGATATTAATAGTATTATAATACTATACTAATAAAATGCGACTAATAAAAATACATGATAATTTTTAAACTTCTTTACACCAGGGCACTACATAGCAATAACTTCAATATAATTATTATCATTTTAGAAAGAAAACAAGCGAATGCATCACGACAAGGACTACTACTTATTACTAAACTACTCTGTTTAAGTTTTATTCAATAAAGACAAACCACTTACCTTAGGTAACAGTTTTCATAAAAATGTTGATCTCAACACTAATTCATAAGTGCTATACAAAAATACTCAGATAACGTAAACAATATAAAATAATAGTTAAAATCATTATATAAAGCGTGTACTCCGGGCGGTAATTAGCGATTTGCATGTAGTATGGTCAATTAGTTTCCCCCCTCCGTACTTCTGCTCGGCTTTCGAGCTAACGCACGAACGTTAGCCTTTGGCCACAGACTAAATAACATTATATTTTCTTTATTGGAAACATAAAACAACATCAACGATACTTAGAAAAAAATCTTAGTAACCAAAAATACATGAAGACGTATCATTACATTGTGTAGAAACATTTTCTAAATTACTAAATAGTAAGATCTTAGCAAAAAACAAAAAATTACTAAAAAAACCGTAATACATATTTATCGTGTACGCCAAAATATCTACAATTACATTTTTTTCATTAATTAAATGAACATGAGTTGATAAATGCAATACGCGTTTGATTTCTAATTAACGCATCTAATGACTAGACATATTTTATATCTGTTTTCTCGACAGCCATATTAGGGAATATTATAATTAAATTATGTTCGCCTGTGAGTATACCGACCAATCTAGCCTGCAACCAGGTTTTAAGTTAAGTATCGTAGTCGGGCCAGTGTGAACCAGCGGATTTTACGAGCTCTTGCGACTTCTAACGACATTCGTCTCCCATTAAGTAGGGAAATAGGATGGATAATACCGAGAACTGTGCAGTTTGTGGATTCAACTTTAGGTATTACTACGGAAATGAATAGCGGCTTTAGGAAATATCCTATCATTATTTAGGTTTACGTGAGGTCAAATTGTTTTTGTTAGCTCCCCGATGCAAATAAAATCACGTAAGCCAAGTATATTATATATCGCTTGCTTCTGAATAGTAAAATTGGATAAATTAATGCATTTTTGCATATAAATAAGTAAGCTCTAATTTTAACAGAATGTTTTATATTGCATTTCTATTCTTGAAGCGTATAATTGTTTATTGAAAAGGATATTATGTCAAAATAAAATTTGGACGGCCTCTCTTAATGTTTATTTATTATTCGGTTTTCTCAAATATCATGGGAAACCCTATTTTTTTCAGAGAATTATTACTACTTTGATATGTGAATAAAAAGTCACGAACGTGATTGAAATTTAATATGATCTGCTTTGGATCGGACTGATGAATTTTTCTATCATGTTTCACCAACTACCCACACCTGCATGCTGACATCAACAAATTACAAGTGCAAGACTTCTTTGAAAATTACATACAGTAGGTAATATAAATAATATTTATCCATAGACATATTTGTTTTGATTGTCATAAAAACTAAAATATTAAGGAGCAATAGGAAAAAACTGAAACGTAAACGAATACATATTTCAATAGGATCGTATTAATTAATTATCAATTATAGTCAGGAATAAATAGAAAACAATTTCTTTCAGCCTTTGTTTGCCCCACTTCGCCGCGGCAGTAGCCGTAGACTGACAAAAAACATTGCATCTGGCCGAAAGACATTCATTGATCGTTCTAAGAACCTCCGGACACACCGAGCGTGATCTAACGGTAAATTTTTTGTATATCGTTACTGAGAAACTGAAAGAATCTTATTTTGAACTATTGTTGGTTTACTAACAACTGAGGAAGTCTATTTATAACTATATCTGCAATTATTGGAATAAAATGAACGTTCATAGATTTTTTTATACAATTTTTTCGACGTCTATCTTTATATAGTGCCAATGGTTTGACATTTGGACTCTTATTGTAAACTTAAAAAAATGTGAAGGATTGTTACTCGTGTTACATCTGAGTTCTGAATTAAATTTGGCACAAAGATAGATTACGGTCTCAATTAGGGTTGGATTGAAATCCAAAAGTGAAGCTACGAACGGAATATTGAAACTACTTATATTACTAATACGAAATGATATTTGCTTGTTTGTCTTTCTTTTACGTCGCTACGGAGCCATTTGATGATTTATGATTTTTGTCCCTGGAGATAGGAGACTATTGAGTGATAAAAGTTAATTAACGCTTTTAAATATCTCGTTTCCATGGGAACTTTATTTAATAAGTAAAATAAGTTATAAATAAATTATAAATTGACACGTAAACTTTATCAAAATTATATTCGAAATACATCACTCCAAATTTATAAAAAAATATCACTACCACACTTCTATAAAAACAAAATAACCATATAATATAATCTACATCAATTATTTAATGCATTATCTGTGCCCAGTACATCCCAGTGACGTTATCTTGGAAGTTAGGCAATGTGTAAAAAGTGGCGTTGAGGTGCACACTGGCGCCATCTAGACGTCTACATTGGCGCCGTGCATCCCCGCGGGAATTAATCTCTCGATGAATCTCCTGGCTGTGACGCCATTGCTAAAAAAGATCCGTTTCTTTCTTTGCGCCAAACTGCTAACTGATAAGGTTTTTCATGAGAGATCAAAATTATTATTTTTTTTATTTAGTAATGGTGAGTATTGCATACATTAAATATTCCTTTCCTTGAACTCAGTTATATAAGAGATTAAGAAATTAATTACTATGTAATATACCACATAGTTAAATATATTACTATGTATTAATATATGTGTTATGAAAAACAACATCATGATGCACTCGCATATTTTACTAGGCTGTTACTTGTTGCAAATAAAGTTTACGTAATAGTAATTTCCATACAGTACACGTGTTTTCAATAAAATTTTATGTTCACGCCACAATACTGTTGAACTATAACTTTGAAATATATAGGCAATTCATATCGAAACGTGCGTAATTCACATGACATCATAATATATTTTGACATACCTATGCGGTATAAAGAATGGATAAAACATTGTTCAGCAATTTATTAGTGGCTATAAAAAGTAACAATATCTTATTGTTTTTATAAATCACTCGAATTATGTATGTAATTCAATAGAGACGGGGTTAACCACCATCAAGGTCTAATGTTGTTTTATAAAGCGATATTTCCAAAAACAAGGAAGCTTCTCACTTCGATTGAATGTTTTCTCATTAGGTATTCTTTTTTGTACAAAATGATTATTAGTAGATACACAAATAGCACGTACCTGATACACTGAACTCATTTTGCGCAAACAAGTTACATAATGATCATGATATACAGATTAGCATCGGGGAAGTGCTACACCCCCACAGGAAACCGGCGTGAAAAAGTAGCATGCTAAAGTGTTTTCTGTGGTTCTATCTACCTCCCAGTCCATACCTTCTTACCTCTTTTTCTACTTCTACCCTTCTTCTTCTACCCTTCCCAGTCCATACCTTCTGTCCTGCCGTCAATACTTTCCTCATCACACCCCTTAAAAGTGAGTAACGCATTCGAATGTTCATGGGCGTTGGTGATCGCCTACCATTAGCCGAACCACCAGCTAAGTTGTCCACTTACAAATAAAAAGACCCCTACAAACAGCCTACAAGCACTAGGATAATAATACTATATAAACAAGTATAATAGACCCGCTATTTTATATATCAAAGTAGGCGCATCGTACCCATACTGTAACTCAAAATTGAAAACTTTCGCTGGCAATGTTTGAAATTGAAGTACATAAATAAGAGGACGGGGCCAGGGCCATGGGCCCTGCTCCAGGCAACAGGAGCGACCGCCTCGCCACTGATAAGATTAGTTCCCAATTACATTTTATGGGGATGTGTATCCCTTACTCACTTTAATGTCCCGTTTTCGACACCTTTGTTTTTTATCTCCCTCTTTCGCCACTCTTTTATTTTTAGTTTTTTCAAAATACTGCATTGATTTTAATATTAGCGATTATTTTGAGTGTGGGAGTCGAGCACGATTCAGCACGAATTGGGTGAGCTCCCACCGGAGACGTACCACACCCCCACAGAAGATCAGCGTCAAATAAAGGCCCGTATCCTTTTCCTTATATTTCCCAGTCCAATTCCGTTGTTACTCCTTACCTAATCCTTAACGCCTTAAAACCGGTCAACGCATTTGCAGGCCCACGCTGATGATGACGCTTAGTTTATTATGTCCGAATATTTACTGTTACTAAAATCACAGTATTATATTTTAGTGTTCATAAATAATTTTACACCTTTCTGATAAACTAGCTCCTTTTCATAACAACGTCCTTGGTCTTACCTATTAATAAATAATTCTCTGAAATGATGATAAATGCAGTACGATGCATGTTAATCAGCAATTGAAAACAGAAATACATTGCAAATTTAACCAGTATACCTAAACAGACGTCACGTTGGGGTCCTTATAAATCATCAAATCACTTAAAACTATACAAATAATGTAAAGTCATAGAGTTTGTTTGCCTGTATAAACGCGATATATCATTTATTATGTGATATATCAGTAACTGATGGACCGAATTCAAAATTTATTTTACCAATGGACATATACCTCATCCCTGAATGAAAGCCGACGTCTTTAAATTAAATACTTTGTATTTAATTGAAAGCTTCGACATTTTACTACTATTTATCAATACTGTACCAGGCAAGTCCTTATTATAATATTCTTCAGTATTTTTACACGTTTGCTCCATTTGTCGCTACGCTCCTACTAAACGTAGTGCGTTAGATTTTATAAATATTTTATATATAACTAGCGGTCTGCCCCGTCTTCGCCTGTGATATTTTTATGTATCTATATATAATATACATGCGTAAAGATATTGAAATCAGTCAATCGCGCTAATCTCAGTAGCTACTGAGATTAACGCGTTCATATAAACTCTTCAGGTAATAATATATCAGGTAAATAGCTAATAATAATAAACTTTTTTAAATCTAAATCACTTCAGAAATCGCTTTGCTCGAATAACTTTTTTATCTTTTTTATTTAATAAGTGAATAATTTAAATTACGTTTTTTCTGTTATAGATCATCAGGTATCAAAAATTTCCTTCATTGTAACAATTGTAGACTATGCTAATATAAAAATTTAAAAGAAAGCCTCCAAATTAAATATGAGATTCTGAAAATTATATTGGTTCATAGCATAATATTACGTTTAATATTAAATATAATCTAATATTATGAGATAGTATTGCTTTCAAATTCTTTATCGTAGACCAAAATTGTTGTATGTCGGTACGAATACCAAAAATATTTAAGAAGTTAAAATATAAAGTGCCTTTATGTAAGAGCTCCAGACGTTTTCATTGTCATTTTTCATAAGGAATCTTTACAAAATGTTGAGATGACGTACTAACAGGCGACCAGGCAAAATGAGAGATTGTTTTGCTTTTAGAAATCGCTGAAAATAGAGTTCCGGTTCTTTCAGAAATTGTTGATATTTTGCATTTCAAAATCACTCGTCCATGAACTGCAAGCGCATCTTATAAATTTGTTTAAAATGGAAAGTAGACGAAACTGCGACCGCGCTGATATAATAGTTCGAGGAAATTCGGAACGAATTGTCATTCCGATAGCAGTTTTGGAGCATGATATTGGTTTCTAAGAAATTTCGCAATCTAGTCTGTCTGAGTTTTTGACTTTTTAATACTGTTAATAGACAATCGAGTTACTGGCCGCGGTGGATTCGTGTGGCAAAGTCCGCCGACTACAGACTACGTCAATATGAAAACAGATTATGAAACGGTGTATTTCAGACGGTCAGCCAAGATTTGAACATTGCAAACAAACGGAAACTCTACTAAATAAATCGAATAAGGAACGTTAAGTTCTTGTAGATAACGGTAACAATTGATATACGATCATTTATTTTTATTTGATTAATAGTTTCAATTTATATACCCATAGAAATGGAAAATAAATTGAATATATATAAACAATCATCGTAGAAAAATTATAGTAGGTAAATGAGGTAAGTGGCCTTTTTTCTTAAAAAGCCAAATTTCTGAAAACTAAACATAATATGAAAGATGGTATATTTACTGTGAAATTTTACATATGGGGATATAGTAATTAAAAAGTCGTAGTTGCTTTATTCTTTAGTATATAATAATATGATTATTCTAGATAGGACGTTGAAACGTTTACAGGGTGCAAACTCCCCGAATATCCCCCTGTCCTGCTGGCTGACGTTGATTGATGCAGGTGTAAGAGCCTGCCTTCACACTTTGTGGCTATGTACCGCTTTCACGTACCATGAAACTGTAATATTAAAATGATTTTAATGTTATTTAATAAAGAATGAGAAAATGTACATACAACATCGTTTAATTTATGCTTTGGTTATATATTTGGCAATAGTTTTTTTTTTAACTCTTTCAAATGTTTTAAATTAAACTTTGTAATAAATAATAAAGCTTTTGATCTATTGTCTCTATTCAAAATTCTATGAACGCCAACTAAGCATTAATAAAATTTTAAATTAAATTATATATACTTAATAAAGTTGCATTACCGCTTTGAAATTCAATTCAATGGTGCTTAACAAAACATTGTGCTATTATCCTGTCAGGCTTGTTCACATAATGGTCTACAACGGCAATATTCATTAAATGTTGTAAACATTTTTATGATCTCTATTATTTAGCTCTTCAGACAGTTGAGCTGCATTTAAGCTTCATTAATAAATTCGCTTCTATAAAGGCACCCTTTAAACCGTCGAGTGTACATAAAGGCACGACCAGACCGGACAGCCTGTGAGAAATCGTTTTAATACTCAAAATCCGCTTGCAGTTTCAGCGTTTAATGAATTACGTTGGGTGCAGCCTCCGGCGCAAGACGTGCATCGATCAACGTCGCCCGGCGACCCCCTCGGACCCCTTGCGAGAGGATAGGCGCGGGGTGGCGCCCCCTCACTGCCCAAATAAAATATTCGTACACTGTCTGTGCTCACTTGCTAAGATATGACAACTGCAACGTAATAGGGAATACTAAGGCGCTTTTAAACTTTAACACACGTGACAAATAACAGCTGATATGTAACAGAGCTGTAGAGAAAAATAACATGCTAAAGAGCCATCCTTTCCTTGCAAAGAGAAGCGCGCTGGAGGCCTGATTAAAAGTTGCAAAGCTTGTGATTTAGAATAAATTATTATTTTTCACCGAATCATTTTTAAGAATCACATTTGCATTCGATCCAATTTTCTCATCTCACTTTATAGTTTGGGGAGAGAGATAAAAAGAGGTAACTGCAAATTCGCTTGCGTTCTTGTGCAAGCGAGCTTCGCCTCAGGGGCTAGGTAGGGAGACGTGACGGTTCTGAATTATAAGAAAATGCATTTACGCCACTACGCCACACGCCGCAGACCGGCGTATTTTCGTGTTCTACGTGAGCTTTACAATATGGATTAGAACAGCGGCGAAGTTTTAGTGTTGTTGTTTTCTGTTTGTTTTGAACGTAACTCAAACTGAGTAAAGTCGTGAACCACATTATTATATTACAGATAATAATGCTAAATGATGACTGCTTGCTTGTTGCTCATAAACTTGATAATTTGCAAAGCAAAGCTAAATTTGACATAGATTAAATTTTTTATGCGCGTGACTCTAATGAGATTACATTTTTAATTTATAAGCAGGTATACATATTCCAGTTTGAATCTATAGAAATGAAATGTGTTAATCTCAAAAACAAATCATGACCTAAAAAGTTTAGTAACTTTTGTTCATTTTTTCACGTAAAATTACTGTTTACCTACAGGAAAAAATCATTTAATTTTTTATTACCACTATATTTTTCAATATTACTCATAAATAAATTACGTAATCAAAAAATATAACAATGTTTTTTCTTTCGCATATTAGGCGCTATTATATATGTTAAAACTAAACTATGAATAGAAGGAAAATCACCAATTCACCTAAACGAAAAGAAAAAAAGTATATCATGATATGCAAACTTTTTGTTCACTCAAATTCCTCATTAATCCAGTAAGATAATAAAGAAAGTACTACAGATTTTCACCAATGATTCATGAGACGGATATTGACTAGAAAAAAAGATGACAAATCTATAGCGATGTCTGCGTTGAATTGCGACTCGAAAACGTCCGTGCCGTGTATAAATGGATAAAGAAAACAATGTATGGCGGAATTGATTCGCTGAAAAAGTTTAAAAAGTATGCAATACTTCATCGATCGCCATCTGTTGTACTATCTACAAGACTTTAAATTTCACAATTGTAATTAATATTTTTTTTTGTTGCACATTTTTTATTTACTTAAGTGATTAAAATTCATTTTAAATGAGTGTATAATTTTTTTATTAGGGAATCACTTTATGTAATTACTAGCTATACACCCCGGCTTCGCCCGTAGTACATATAAAGCCTGCATCATTCATGTTGCAGTTTTCTAATGCTGAAATAATTGTTGAAATCGGTAAAGTGGTTTTTGCGTGAAATTTTTACAAACATACAAAAAAAAAGTTTCCTCTTTATAATATTAGTGTAGATATTCAGATTAGTAGATATAGTACGATGAAGAATTAATAAATATCATCAGTCTTTAAAACAATATGTCATTGAAATATTAGAGTAGGGAAAAATGAATTGATTAGTAGCGTTAGTACTACGTTTATAGAAAGAGACGTCAAATATAAAGCCGTAATTAATATTTCCCAAAGGTTTAGCAAAAGATATTATCGTCGGGAATAGTAAGGCAAGAAATGTATGCAGCTTACTTGCATCCGAGCTTATCGCATCTATCAACGTCCGAAGGCTTTCACGGAAGGCTTTGTTCGCACCGTGGGCGGCCACCCCCTCAGTTTACAACTTTACCCTCTCCGACATCCGCCCAACTTTCTTTGTACGTTTCAATACCGATACGTAGTCATTATATAATAATTAAACAGTCAATCACTATGATATTCCGTAAAGCAAGCCAATATCGGGGAATTGTTGCAAATGCTTAGTACAGAGTCAACTGGAACGAGCGGATTTTGTTATTAAACGTAATTAAAAATTTTATTATGTTGTTTAAATATAGTTTAAAAGTTAATTGAACACGTCTTTATTCCTTAATTGTTATTCGTAATTAACAAACGTAATTCGTCACAAAAAAGAACGAAAAGCATTGATAAAACGAGCATCGTTAATTGAATGTTCACATGGAAAGAAATATAAAATTGCTTGTGAAGTTGGCAAGTTATCAGATATTTTTTATTGGCGAGCGTAGGGTGCATCAGGCATCTGTACTGGAGCGGTTGCATCGATCAACGTCGTACACGGGCGATACTAATGGAGGTTACGACCAAACTTGCACGTAGGCACACACTTATCTTGTACCTGTAGTGTTCCAGCTAACGAGGCCGCGTTGATTGTAACGTTTATAACTTTGTTATATAGTGCAGATAGATAATTTAATTATTTTTTAGTATTTAACACAAAATTGTAAATAGGATATATCGTGTACCAGTAGTGTTCCTGCTAACGTTTTTAAAACGTTTTTAACGTTGGTATATAGTAGAGGTAGATGAAATGATTATTTTTATAGTATTAGACATAGAATTCTCAAGAATATAGGATATATCGTGTACTAGTGTTCCAGCTAACAGGGTCACATTCATTGAAACGTTTTTCGAGTTGTTATATAGTTGAGATAGTTATAATTATTATTTAGTAGTAGAACGCAATTTTAAATGGTTGTTAACACAATATCAGCCATGGATCAAACAATCGACCCTTAGTGTGAACGAAAAAAACATGAGCAAGTTATTTCCTATCTCAGTACAAAATTAAAACGAAGAAGGTATATTACAAAATCTAGAAATGTATTAGCAACTAAAAGCGTTCTTTTCTACGATAAGGACATAGACGGATAGCTGGCGTTCGTCAAAGGGATCTGGCGCCGGAGCGTTCCATCGTTCCACGTCGAGCCACCGTTTATATCCCAAGTTGCAGTCTTTTTACCGCCAAGCGGAAAATAATTGATCAGCAGCCGGACTTAATGACAATATAACGCGAAAAACGGTCTCGTAGTTGGTGAAATAAATTTTAATCGTATTAAATTTGTGCCTTATAAACTACGTTTTTATAATACATTTATGCTTATTTACTTTTCGCTTAGGCTGACTTAGCTCTAGTTGACCCTAGATAGATGATGTCACGCCTGAATAAATTGTCATTCTGTTAGTGAAAGTATTTTCACGATCGGATCAGTAGGTACTACGATGATACCGCTGGAAACATCTTGTATGTTTTTAAAAACATTATTTCTTTACAATATGAGATCGGCTGGATTTAAAATGACAATATTTTTATATATTAAGAAGGCGGTGTGTCAGGCTAAGTTTAATAAATTCACTCAACATATAAACAATATGAATAGTAAAATAATCTACAATAAACGCAGTGCAATTAATTCGTTACAATTGTCTTTAAATAAGTTAAAAAAAAACCACGCCAACCATATTCAAATTCAAATCTGTCACATTTAATACGTTCATAAAATTTCAAACGAAATATCACTAGTGATAAAAAAGCAAATTTTGGCCTTCCCTGCTGATGCACTACCTAAAATCCAATTAGCTGTAGGAACATCAGCGTGAATATATCGAAAACGCATCCGAATTATTCGTCTGGCTCCTCGTTTACACTTATCCAATTAGTCTGAGATCCTCAGCGTAAACAGCAAACACAAATAGTACAAGTCATAATACAGATACCCGAAGCCGACATTCAAATTGCATTGCGATTTCGATCCGATATGTCAATACGTGAAAAAGCACAATAGATTGTAGCACATAGAGTGAGTAAATAGTAAGTAATATACAAGTTCCGTTTACGTAGAAGCGGAGAAAGTTTTTGTTTCTTTTGAAGTTTTATAAATGTATGATACCTTTTATAGACTAACCAAAGATAAGATTAACGATTAATTTTTTACAAATATAACATATCCGTGTTTTTCTTTAGTATTTGTCAAATGTTCCAATTTACCAAGTCATAGTATAAGTATTGTATCAAGATGGCAAAACAAAATTAAATTACATGATCATTGCACTGTCTAAGTCATTGCATTTAATTTTTATCAATAGAATTATACAATAAACAGTAACGAAACTATTGTTCGCCACGGCGCAAAATACAGTTATTGCTATATTATGTAAGTTACAAATAGAACGATTTCTTGGCATTGATTTTATGCTTACAGAGCTCCGATACTCAGGGCAGACACTAGATCAGAGCTAGGTCGGAGGCTAGGCCTTTTGAGATACGCGGCTATTGTAGTCATTGTCTTTAGAACAATGGGTGTTTCAACACCTCACAATAGCTCCAGTTAGCTTTGTGAAAAATTAACGCGCAATCTGCGTACGATGAAACCTTCAAAGGATCCCGTGAAACATGCTTTTAGTGCATTTTAAATGGTGGGCGTGCTAATTACCAAATGTGGAATTTAAACTATGTAAAGTTTGTATGTAATTCTGCGTTTATTTGCTGCTGCATATTTGTTTCATCGTGGAATTTGTATCAACAAATGTTACATTCATTGTATATGCTATTAATACCTGAAATAATGTTGAAAATTTCTTTAAATAGTTATTTTAAGATCTTACGGTTATGAGATTATGATAAATTTTGTTTTGTTATTATATTGCAATTTATTGTTTTATTCTAAAATTGTTTTGAATTCCTAAAAATACGAATGTCGAACCTTTTACATTTTCTTAATATTGCAATGTAAAATCTTCTAATTCATCTTTTATAACGACCACCTAAAATATATAAAATATTAATATTATAAGAGTTTGAATAAAAATCAATATCCACTTAAGTACACAAAATTCATTCGAAATGATATATGCCGTACATGTATATTTTTATGTTTTATTGAAATACTATTTTATCTGCTTATTTCTGATGAAGTTAGTTACCCAATTATTTGCAACGTTTATATTTACGTTATAGCATTTTTAAGACGGTCTCACTCTCGAAGAAGAAGAAATATAAGCTTAAATAATTCAGAACATTAAATTTTAAGCTATAAATGTATTCATATACAATTTACGCTTTGATATGTTTAAAAACAGAAAACTAAAATATCTTTATGGAAAATTCAATAGCTTCATTATTTCATATCTTCAAATAAAAGACCGGAACATATTATATGTTGTTTAGATTAGCTAAGCAATGCACTGCATGTTATCATTACTTCATATAATGTTTGTCTAGGTCAACCCTTTGGAAAATTAAAAAGACACTATAGCATAAATTGTATTATCATCAACATTAATTGGAAAATTGACGAATAATAAATTTTTCAATGTCAAAAATTTAATTTAGGATATTTGTTGTCCCTGTTTTTTTAATTGAATGCTAATATTAAAAATTGGAAAGTAACTGTATGTATGTCACTTCTTCACATTTGGTAACAGGACAGTTTGCGACACGTGAAAAGCATAGGCATCCTGGAAATCTCATGGAAAAATAAATTATGCGGGTAAAACCCAGAGACGGTCTTTTGCCTACTCAGGCGAGGCAGCCAGCGGAAAGTTAATTAAAATAATTCATTAATCATTAAAAGTTTCCTTGTAATAAATTGCCGATTCAAAACACTATATAAAACTCTAATTATTCAATATTATAGTAATACAAGATTTGGGTCGTGGGAACTCTAAGCAGTTAAGTCGGAGCGTCATAACGCGGATCCATTGCACTTAACTGTAGTGCACGCATTTAGCTGGTATCCTTGAAATATGCAAAGCACACTCACGACTAAGGCAAGAGCGGACTGTAGGTAATAGCGCATAAAATGTTCCTAGGAAAAATCTAGACTCTCATCGCGTTACCCATACATTACAGATGAAGTAGAAGCACTTTGCCTCTTTATGCAGAATGAATGATGACTGTATTGTCGGTAAATTTAATTTATTATGTACCCATAGTATCTCAGTAAATTAAATGCTTAAAAGCATTTTTTATATCATGTATGATATACGTTGTTCATTATTTTTATCGGAAAATAATAATTTTCTTTAAAACACGCATAAAAATTTGCTCTCATAACCGTATTATAAAATTGTACCTATTCATAAAAATACAGCTACACGTTTTAAATGAGATATATAGTTTGTAGAATGTTATGTGGTATTTATTAGTTTAAAAATTTGCCTGTGAAGAAACTGAATTTCCCCATATTATCCCTTTCAAAAACAGAAGAAGAAATCAGAGAAACCTGAGGATAGAAAAGTTAAGAGAAAATAATTGCTGTCATAAACATCATGAGTCTTTTATATAGCACTGGTGTCTTAGTTAGGAACTCGGACTGCAAACGAAAAGTCCTGACCAACATACACGAAATCAATAGATTTTTTAATTTATCTATACACTATTTAAATCACCACTACTCGAAACGATGAAGGAAACCGGCATGTTGCCGTGACATTTGATTGATGAAGGAAATCATAAGGCATATGAACTAAATATTTCAGCTATATGGCCTGACGACACTCAAAGATTCAAATCTTTATTTTGAGCACTAGCAATGTTATTATAAAATGTTAAATGATAAACCAAGTAACTAAAATTATAAAGTAAGCAAAAAAATATAATTAACGTTCGCAAACAAATTGAAATCTAATAAATGAAGGGATTTCAATCACGCATAGGCGCTTAATTACTGCACCATACGGGCTGAAAAAAAATTTAAGCACGGCATACGACCATCAATAAAACTCTAACAGCAAGTTAAATTAATTTTTTCTTTACAGCTTTATAAGGGTGCTTAACTGCGAATTTTGTACAATGATGCTTGATATCAAGCCATACGAAACGTTTCATATTTTGATTATTTGGCGTTTTTGTATACTTACACAGTACACGTGCTGTTTGTATACTTTTTAATTAAATATGTTTAGTCATAAATTCACTCGTACATAACACGGAAAGGATTCAATACTATTACGGTTTGTTCTATGCATTTAACCTTCTATTAGGAAAAAATACTTTTATTTATAAAAATCGGTTATCTTATTCACTGAGCCTGCTCTGCTGCTTCACATGCTGCTCCCTTCGCATTATCCACCTCATCACTTCTCCTCGTGGATAATTACTTCTGCCACCCAGACTTAGCCAATGTGGCAGATTATGAGAATGCTGATTCCCTGCAGTGAGAACAAAAACACTTTGAATAATTTCAACTTTTTTCCATTCCTATGAATACTAACATCTGGAAATGCCTTTTTAGGTATAGAGCATATATGTAGGCAAACAAAGTAAAGAAACACAGCACACAAATTTATGTAGTACTTATCAATTATACCTAGGTATAATTGATAAGTACTACATAAATTTGTGCAATGAATTAGCCGTCAATTAATTCAAGAATTATTAAACGCGAACTAGAAAACATTTCAGCTCTCTCGCCCAAAGTCTAGACTTATAGACTAGATTGCTCGTGGCATGCGTGGTGAGGCGTGGGACGAGGCTGCCTCAGCGATATGTCTCAGATATAAAACAAATAGCGAGAGCTTGCACGGCATCGTGACGCGCCCGCACACAACACGGGATTCCTATAATAGGCCCTTAACGATCCTATTTTTCACTTAATTATATTGTGTTTCTCACATAAATCGCTGCCAATTATAATTCCATTACGCCTAATTAAAGATACAAGATTTATTTTATGTTTGTGCAGGAAATACTGAAATATGTGCTAATAAAATTCTGATTTGCAAAGAAGGACTAAAGGCATATGTATTTAAATTTAAATTCATCGTTTATGATTGAGGATTATAATTTATATTAATTGATTCTGTTATAACTGAGGCTCGTAAACAAAATGCAGTGTAACTTCTACATAACATTTTTAACACCAAATTAGTCAGATCGTCGTCGTTTTACGATCTTCGTTTTTAGTCAGTTATAATAAAAAAATAGTATTCTTTAAACTATACTGATAGTTACCAAATATCAACGAAAGATTAATCTAAAAACAGAACTGAGAGCTGACCTATCCTTACTAATATTACTTATACATGCGTAAGTAACTCTATCCCTCGATTTGTCTCTTCTTGTTCAAATCATTCAAGTATTTCAATGATTCGGATGAAATTTGGTATTGAATAGTTTGTGACTCAACTTAACCATTGATATGGGATAGTTTTTTCCTGGAAACTGCAAGGAAATCTCGGTACTGTTTTATTGTGGGGGTCGAGCACGCTTCGGCACGAATTGGGCCAGCTCGCACCGGGGAAGTACCACACCCCCAAAATAAAAGGGCGTGAAATAGTGGCATGCCACTGTGTTTCGTACGGTGAGTGAGGGAGCCGGAGGCCCATTTCTTTTTCCTCACCCATCCTAGTCCATTCCTTCTTTCCAGTCATCAATCCTTTTCTTTTCCTTTACTCCTTAAAAGCGGGCAACAGATTCGCAGATGCACTACCTCTGTGAATGTTCATGGGCGGTGGTGATCGCTTACCATCAGGGGAACCACCAATCAGTTGCCCGCTATGACATTAAAAAAAACTGTTAATATTTCCCTATAACTACGCGGGTGAAGTTGCAGTCGGATAGCAATATCTGGGATAGCGTTTGATTGAAACATAAGGAAATACTCTCTCTGCAAACAACAGAGGTTAATAAAAATAATTGGAATACACAAAGGCATTCAGGATTGCACTCAACTCAACTCTCTCATGTTTTAATACGCGGTTTGTAAAAGGTCACGAAATCGTGTTATAACCTGAAAGCATATAGAGCCTACAAAGGGCTGGCTATAAAGATAACAATCATGTTTATTAGGTTCGATACTCGGTAGTTTAGATGCGTTTATTGTGTGCTTGTTTAGTATTTATAAGGATTGGGTGAGATTAGAAATAGGAAGGTATACAATTATCTTTCATGGTGAAGAATTTTTTGTTGGTGAAAGTTTTTATTTAGTAAGAACCGACATATTGTATTTGATTTAATTCGCACTCGCTATATGAATAATATCGTCAGCCATTTCGTAAAGCGCCATCTAGTTTCAAACAGTGGAAATACTTAACTGTTATTTACTATTGTTATTATTGATTTATGTAGAAACACATTATACATTATTTAAAAATTCTCGTTAGCAGCATAAGCATCTTAAAATCGAGTAATAATCAAACAAGAAAGATACAGAAAGCAAACAATACTCCAAAATACGGTGTATTTCATACGGAAAATCGCTCATCAGTATTGCATATTCTTCAGACATTGTGTGTAGACCTTATGTATAAAATTATGAATGCGCACGCGACGTACAAGTAAGGAAAGGAGAGGGCGGGGCGATCGCCCGCGGCCGTCGTGATCCACCCACGCGCGAACGTAGCGACAACTTACGAGCACAGCAAAAATAGCAGTAATGTTAGTGTCCAATAAAATGCATCGAGTCATTGTTCTAATTTAATTGCACCGACATCACTTGTATATATTGGCTGTTTTACCTACATTGCATTACATGAATTATTAGTATTTCGCATTATAAGTAATATTGTTAGAAAAATATTAGCTGAAATTGTCATTGCCCTATGCAGTCGGCCTTCACTGCGTGAAGTCTCGAGTCCCCTAGTGGGGTATGGGGAATATGATATACATCTGTTTCACTGATCTAAACTCAAACTCAAACTTTAACATTTAATTATTCAACTAGACTTCTTATACGAGCACTTTTGAATCGTCATATTACACAGTTATAACATTTACCACTGGTTCGGAAGGCAGTTTCTACTGAGAAGAACCGGCAAGAAACTGTGTAGTTGCTCTTTTAAAATGATATAATTTTTCATTTAAATTTTACATAATATATAACATGTATATAACAATGATGCCAATGAACTGACCTGTGGTTCTTAAAATGAAATGAATTTTTTACTTTACTAAGCCGGAAAAGAGGCATTTCAATTTTATTTCTGTTCCTCATATATAGGTGATCAGCCATCTGTGTTCTACCATACCGAGACATAAATTTTTTGTGCGTCCCCACTGGGAATCGAACGCAGAACCCCTTGGTTCTACGCTCACGCGTTAACCACTGTACTCAAGGAGGCGGTTGATATCGTTTCATCTGCATGATCTTGATTATGCAAGAATTTTATTGCATTTATATAAAAATAATTTATTACAAAAAAGGATTATAACAATTGTGCAGAAAATAAGAACAGAAGATGGAAAACATACCTTCTTTATAATAATGTTACTGTATCCACTACACCTTTTAATCAATACAGTACACCTACTTTTTATTTAGATTTTTAACTTGGGATATTCATGTTATCTTATATTGCTCTGTTTGAAATAGTATTTTATGTTGTTTTATTATCATTGACATTAGAAACGAATATAAATTATTTCAAGAATAATAATACGTTATAAAATAATTGAAGTGTTATACATGGAAATGTATCGTGTTGGGTTATTTGACCAGTTCTCACGAATACACGAGGTATCAACTCAATAATTTAGTTTGACTCAATTCATGTGTAAACTTTCCTGTATTGGATAAAAGTTACATGAAAATATGTTCGGATTAATCATCGATTATCCTTCAGCCTATACCTATTTACTATACAAGTGGGCAAAAACAGATACATATATAAAGGAAATATTTTTACATTCTTATAATTTACACCTTTCTATACATTTCATTCATGTCAAATAACAGAAAATTCATAACGTAATAATAATATAATTTAAACCCTTTACACATAAAGCAATTCCGTCTGAGAGTCTAGCGCCTCTCCATTGCATAAAACAACACAAGAATAACACGATTAGAGCACCACAAGTGTACACGGCCGCAATAACTTCGTGGAGAAAATAGTGAAAGAAAAATGCAAAGCAAGTGGATAAACAAACAGAACTAAAACAACCCAGTTACAAGTCTATACAAATATTCCGCGGCCATAAAGGTCGTTTGTGTTTAATCGCCCCGCATCCGCGCCAGCGGCGGGGCCCATTACTAGCGTTTAAGTCGTTTTGTAAAAATTATCCTAACTTACGACGCCATATTTTTGGTGATACGCGTGGAATAAAGACCTGAAAATTTCATGTTTGATTTACGCGATACGAGCGAGAGAATACTGTGTATTGACTGTTGTAATTTGCAACATTGATTGTATCTTTTTTACCGTTATTCGCCGAGTTTTTAGGTTCACTGGTTCTGGTTAAAAAAGCAGACTTATTCTTATTTTATATATTCTATTGACGAAATGGATTAGACTAATTATAAGCAATATTGGCAAAATTTTTCATGAAAAAGTTAAAAAGATAGGAAAAGTACATGAATAAACTAAAGGAAACAAAGAGTTTCGACAGCCCATACTGTTAAGGTACTAATTTGTTCAATTGAATCAAATCTAACATCTAAGCACTACAGAAAGAAATCTCAAATCAAAACAATACAATGGATAATTATACCATTATATATGAAACTCGTTTAGAACTTAGTATTATATTTCATTTTTGACGTTAATCATATTTTCACCTACCTATAATGCAGTTAATAAAATTGCTTGATAGTTCAGCGGTTTCTATTATGTCTATAAGACCACAGCGCGTTGAAAAGGCGAACCTTAATACCGTTATGTCGGATGTTGGGAACAATTCAGCTGATAATCTATACTAATATTATAAAGCTTAAGAGATTTTTTTTGTTTGAACGCATCTCGGTCTTAGGTAATGCTGGTCCGTTTTGAGAAATTCTTTCAGTTTTAGATAGCTGATTTGTTGAGGAAGGCTTTAGGCTATATATGTACCACGGGCGAAGCTGGGGCGGACCGCTAGTGAATTATATGGTTTCTTTCTCAAAAAGACGAAGATGTTCGGTGTAAACCAACTAACTTTAAAGTTTATTTTTAAGATGTTACAATATTATTATACTTATATCGGTTTAGACGTTTTATTCGTTGTCCTTCGTCTTCGTGTGAATTGTCAGATGCGATACGATTAAATAACTGTTAAAATTTCTTTTTTTTTATGCAACTTCCTTAGTTTTTCTTCTACTGACAATAAGAAAGGTAACAAAAAAAGAATTATTGAAGTCGGTCCAGTAGTTCAGGCGTGATGCTGTGACCAAGGGAAATAGCGTTTCACAAGATAATGATTTTTCTAATGCCCTCGAGTCAATTTATTTTAATAAAATCAAGATTTCATTAATTTTAATATTTCCTATATGGAATTGATATTTTTTCCACGGAAATTAAATTGGACAAGGGCATGATAGAAGATAAGTAGATATCCCATGTAAATTATAAATTAAAATTATTATTAAGTATGTTCGTGAATTCTCATCTCCTCAATGCGAGCATCAAAAATGAAGACAAGAGCTTTTCGGTAACAAAAATTTTCCAACTTCTCGAGGTTCGTAATATCTGGCTTTTCAAATTAAAGTTATCGTTTATGAAAAACAACAGTTCAAAAATTTGTCATTAATAATAGATATCGGCTATCCAATAAAAAAATAAAGCTTTCTTGTTTTATTTGTAATGAGTAGATAATTATAAATATTTTTGTATCTAGAAATAATGACTTGACATAAACGTGATTTATTCATATAACCTACATACAGATAATACATGAAAATAAAAAACATGAAAATAATTACATACAATTATTTTATTAAGCTTTAACATAATAACTTCTACTAATTTTTTCTACAGTTATAATGAAATATATTGAAATAAACAAGTGTTAATAAACAAGTTACTTAATAATGACGTAATAAAAAAAATGTTATGAGATATTAGTTATCTGTTTTAGAAAACTATAAGTGGTACTTTTTAGCCAAAACACGAGTTTGAATTAGTGCAAGGGTTTAATGTTATTGGAACATTCATATGCTGTTATAGCGCACATGCATTGTATGAAAGAGTTACTTTCCACATGCATAATAAAATATATAATAGTAAATCACATTTTCGTTTCTTTGATTACATTAACTCCATGTTAGATCCATGTGCATAGACACAGTATTTTATATTTTATTTCTCTTAAAATACTTTTACTTCGCCTCAAAAAGTTAATTTCAACCAACCCTTTCAACTTACACCTTATCGCTCCAAATAATGAAGTTCCCTTATCAGTAAACACAATATATGAGAGCAATGAAACGCCAACACCATCGAAAGGAAAGCTCACCGCGGTCGTGCAAAACAAACTCAGCCCGAAGGCAGGGCGTGGTCACTGCGATGGTACGGCACGCGCGTACCCGCGGATTACAGCATTACTGCAACATCTTTCTATCCAACTATAATAGCCGCATCTAGGAACATTGAACAACGGTATTGTGATCGAAGTAATCAAATGTTATCACAAACGTCTATAATAACAAGGGTTCGGTGTAATATCTTGTGCGTTTGCGCTTGCTATACTGTACCTTTAGTTATGTCTATCGTATTCATAGAAGGTTCAATATGAAGGTACGTTTGCTTGGTTCATTAAATTGCTCAGTACCATCAAAATACAAAATCAAATTTTATAATTTTGAAGAAGATTGATTAAACAAATAGTGTTAAATAGACATATCCTGCTATCCTACTAATATTTGCGAAAGTTTGTAAGGATGTGTGTGTGTGTGTGTTTGTTGCTCTTTCACGCAAAAACTGCTGAACCGATTGCAATGAAATTTGGTACGTAGACAGCTGGACACCTGGAATAAAATATAGACTTTTTATCCCGCTATTCCTACGGGATACGGACTTACACGGGTGAAACCGCAGGGCGCAGCTAGTTTTTTTTTTTTTTTTTTTCTTT
>NW_024045132.1:2184775-2201293 GCF_012273895.1 Zerene cesonia | reverse complement strand
CATTGTCGGGTAGTTATTGCACGAGAAATAGGTTATGCACAACAAAACCGGTTGACGCAGCGGCGCGTACGCGACTGAGTTCGTTCATACTTCAATGAATATCGTACAAAATAACTTTCGATATTTTTAAAATCTAAAAATAATAAAAAAGGACGTTTACATGATACGATTAAATTGATAAAATTATTGTTACAATATAGAAACAAATAACGTAAGTCGTTGAGAATTTGTCATAATTGATTTCTATAAATGTTATTTTCCAATTACAATAAGTTGAATGCATCTTAAAATTACATTTAAAATAATTATTGCTTGTCAATGTTGATAAAACTGCCTGTCAATTCTAACTAATTATTCAATTCACACAAGCGCGTTGCGTGCTATGCCACAAGGAATGATAATAAGATCGATTTATTTGCGTTAATAAAATTAAAACTCATTATAATTGTGGGCGCATATGAGTCCCGTTCATCGGGGCATTAAGTGCAATCACTAATCTAGATGCAGGTGCCACCCACCTGCGTATCTGCCTCCCGTTTAGTTAATGCACCTAGTTAAAATAGCATCACTACACATGCAAAATTAACTTTACACCGGTACCGCTTATTGTAACATTGCGTTTTACGTTTGACAGCATTATCACATTGTTTAATCGTAGGAAAATATTGCAACACCTAGATAATTCGTAATAAATTGTTGTTTACGGTTTACTGTCATAATGGAAACGCTAGGTACAATTAGTATTAGTTTTTGTTTAAATACGCCGAGACACGGTCGTTACATAGCAATTGAATTGTTAACGTCATTTTAAAATGAATAGTGGTAAACATGGTTCGTTGTGATCTCTCGGAACTGGACTTTATCATTGGAACAAAGTTTCTTTGTTCATAATTTTCTCGATAAATAAATAAATGCATAATTGAATAGAATGTGCATTGTGCATTATATTTAAAATATCGATGAAGACGTTACCACCCGAGTCATGCGCAGAACGAATTAAATCACTCACCAGCTGAAAAGAATCGTTTCTTAGCACGAATCGACAACAATGCCTGTTATTAAAAAAGAGCGGTGATAAAGAACATGTAATTTGTTCAGTAATTAATGCGAAACTGTGTGACGGGGCGTGAGTAAGCTTTTCATTTCGCATGTAGAGAGCCGTGTTTACAGATATTACCTGTTCTGGAGTACATAGATGGCGCGATAGCGATGTAAAAGTTCTTAGTGTAATTAATTGTGACTAATTTTATGCCGTAAACGCGGTTGGAAGCAAACTTTAAATTTGCTTCGATAAGCTGTATGAAGAGGGGAGTTGTAACCAAATAAACGGCCACCAAAATCCCATCTGGAGTGCAGCCGCAAGCTGACAAGGGAATAAATTGCATTGTCAGCTATCACGCGCTCTTTTACTGAGCATACGAAAACATGTGTCAAAATTTCTCCATCAACCCATTTTTAGTCTGTGTTTTTAATTACCTGCATATGGCAAGTGACGCTCGACTTTACAAGACCTTGTTCAAGTTTTTTTTTTGTTGAGCTATGAATTGATAATGTAGGTAAAGGTTAATTGAAGTTTATTTTTAAATGCGGTATCAATCGCCAAATCTCAATCGAATTGACAATGCGTATTTCGCTTCGCTTTCACTTATTATTATTTAAATTACAATATATATTATAATTTAAATTACAATATATATTGAGAACATTGACATAATAATCGATACGGGCCCTACCAATAGTTCTAATCTAATTCTAATAATCTTAATGTTTTCTTATAAGTCCCAGAACCTCAAAAGTAGACAACCAACATTTAACTCAAACGTTCTAATCACAGATAATATATTGCGACACCTAATCGATAGATAATGTATTTGAACAAGAAATCTGTAATATACAAATAAAAAGCAAGACAGAAAACTAACATAATGGTTCTTAGAAATGATATATTCCAATACTTACATTGAGTACGCGATTAAAACATATACGATACTATCGAACAACTTAAATTGGTTCTTGTTTTTGTTATTGCTTCAAGCTATCCGTATGACCGTGCAGATGACATTTCATATGAGAGTTCAATATCC
Organism: Zerene cesonia; assembly: GCF_012273895.1. Classification (NCBI taxonomy): domain Eukaryota; kingdom Metazoa; phylum Arthropoda; class Insecta; order Lepidoptera; family Pieridae; genus Zerene; species Zerene cesonia. Next base: position 2,199,209 of record NW_024045132.1, on the reverse strand, counting down.
GCCGGGCTCGAATATAATTGAAGGAACATAACTCAAACATTATCATTGGGATCAAAACGTCAACAAGTTAAGGTCCTGTACTCATTAAAGCGACGCACGCACCATCAGTTAGGGTGGTAACAGACAACTGGCGGCATTAGTTACTGCGACTGACGTTCCAATAGTCCTATTTGAGGTCTACTGCAAGCGTGTAACTGCCTTTACACCGTCGCGTGGCGGCCCTATCAGATCCTTCATATACGTGAATACGCAAGCAATTAATTACGCCACTGCATATGTCTAAAGTAGTAAATAATCTAACTGCGAACAAAGCTACTTATAACTAATTAAAATACAATTGCAAATTAATGAGGAAGTACGATATTCGCTGACAAAGTTAAAAGTCTTGTGGAGTTTTGAGTAAAATTGCATAGCACTTGATACCAAGTCAAATCAAAAATAACTTAGCATAGAATCACAAAAAGGTTGCACGTACTGAATGCGCGGGCAGGGCAGCGTCCTGATTTAATAAAATAGAAGCGAATAGACGATGGGATGCGATGGCTCTCGTAGTATGCTTAACGGATATTGGTGCATATTTGATGTACATTGAACGCTAAAAAGTACCCTCTGAAGGAAATCTTTGTGAATACTATCTATATAATTTGCAATATCTCTTTTAATATTCCGTGAAAAATGCTGTATGTGAGGGATTGAAGTCATGAAAGTTTATTGAAAATAATAATCTAATGTATGGAATGTGAGTGATTCCATGACATTAAACGTTTCATTATAATTTATATTCACTCGCTGTTTAGTAACACACTGTTTTGTTTTGTGTTCACTTATTAAGTGATGACTTGTTATGGGAGGGAAAACCGGTTTGTTACGTAACGCGTTACGTTGACGGTCTGGCTTCCCTTTCTCTTACTCACTAATTATCAGTTATGTCATTTGTCCCAAATCATGCATATTTTTCACAGTTAAATATACCCACTGGAGAAATATTTTTAAATACAAATGTTATGTTATGTGTGTACCTATAGTACACATAGTTAATTCTTTGTTATTTATTTTTCCACATTCATTTAACGCTTATACAAATAATATAATCACATCACATGAATTTCCTGTTTACGTTTCAACAATTAATTTATTATCAATGAATTAAGTTGCGCGTTATTTCGTTCTCAATTTACAAACAGTGCATCAAAAATTTCACAGAATAAAATTAAAATGTATAAATTAGAAAGTATCTCCATAAAATGTTACCATTTATAATCACTATTTGAGATCGAATGCTTTGATATTCTAAGCATCGTATTTTTCATTTAATGATCTGAACTTTTAGCTCAAAAAAATATGAATAGATACTTTATATATTTATAAAATAAGCGGAAGTAGTGTAGTTTATTTTATATTAATACTGACGGAATACTACTAAACCGGTCAGACAATTTATTAAGCAGTGTACCAACTATGTTCTTGTCGAGTAATCCCAATATAAACCGCCTCGTTGTATATTACATACTACATGAATAGCGTAATTAAGTAATTTAAAATATAAAATACTTGACTGTGTATGTAGTTTTTGTTTCATTCGTTTTTTTATGTCACGATACTCCTTGGCAACGTGAATCAAAACACCTAAATACCTAAGCATGCCTCAGTTCTAACTTATTACTCTTAATGTAAGCAGGAAATATGAAGTTTTGGGGCGATTGCGGGTGACAATATCCATGATGTCAATTAAATATTGATCTGGTGATTGCTATTATAAATTTCATACTATTTAATGCTTATTATCAATCGACGTTATAAAGTGAAATTACAAATTTTCCAAATTACTCCAAATTCGTAATTACCCTAACCCTTGAAATGGACACAAACGGTATCTTATATTAAACGTGATTATTTAACAAAGCACTACATTGCGCCGTAAAATATTATGTAAACTAAACCTTAGTATTATAAAGAAATTCCGAAATAGAAGCAGAGATGTATGCGTCCAACGCAATAGATCCCTGCTAGTTCCGACTAGGTTCGGGCGGCTGAGGTCGCGCGTGCGCCCGCACTGGTCGTTTTGCGATGCGTCGTGACCGCAAGCGCGCGCTCGTCACGCGCCCGCCTGCGCAACCGCACTATTTTATCGCATTAATTATTTGGAAAAGGATTCCCGTAGCCAGCATTCTTGAACCTCCTTGTCAGTTATGGGAACGTCGTGGATGCGGGTTAAAGATTATGAGTAAACGGCCGGTATTATCAGCCTAGTCCATGCATGGATTCAATGCGGTTTTAACGTTGTTTAATTAGAATAGAGTACATTTAAGACTACATAATTTCTATTTATATTTCTAACACACTATGTGTTTTGTAGAACGTCACGGATAATTAACGTTTTCAAAAATCTACTGATAATTTTGGCTATGCTATTTTCACATTTCATATTTATATTATGTCCATCTATCTTTTAAAGAATCTCATAAAGATACCGGTAATGTATATGGGTACAGTAATTCACATAAAACAGATAAAATAATGTTAACACAATAAAAGGATAAGAATCAGCGTTTAAATTAATAAAATGATGATATCACAAAGAATCTTAATGCGTATTTTGCGTGAAATGTGCGTGTAATTTTGATCGAAGATAGGTACGTGAAATGAATTATAACATGTAAACACGATTTATTTTATAACAAACTTCACGATGATATCACGGTTTATTTTATAGATTGAGGTTTAATTTCTTTTATTTTAATTTTGTAATCCTCACAGGTTTTAAGGTATCTCAGAGACCTTATTTGCTCACTTCAGTACACTACGTTTATTTATCAACACAATTTTTTACTAAACTATTTCTTATTGAACACACTTCAAAATGTAGATTTTTTTTGCAATTTCGCCAACAAAATAAACTTGATAATGTCATCCGGTTTATGAATTGCAGTTATGCTCGATACATGCCATTAATCCTACTATCCTACTAATATTATGAATGCGAAAGCTTGTGTGTTTGTTGCTCTTTCACGCAAAAACTACTGAACCGATTGCAATGAAATTTGGTACGTAGACAGATGGACAACTGGAATAACATATAGGCAACTTTTTATACCGATATTCCTACGGGATACGGACTTGCGCGGGTGAAACCGCGGGGCGCAGCTAGTAATTTATAATTAAAGAAATAATAAATGATAAACACAGTGACTATACAAAGATATGATAACTTTTTAAGACGTGACTCAACGTGTGCTTGGGAATGAGAAACCTGTACTCATAAGCCTGCACAAATTTGACTCACTTGATAAAAATCCTACTTATATATTAAAATAAAATTATTCATTTATACAAAAAAGTCACTGAGTTGCTTGGGAGGGAGGTACCATTCCGAATTCAAAAATGGGACCAAATGACATCCATTCCCTATCAAACATAAACAGAATCAGGTCAATCGGTTAAAAACTCACGGCTATCGAGTAACAAACACAAAAAATACAGTACAATTGAGAACCTCCTACGTTTTTGAGACATCGGTTGAATAAATGCGAAAGTATGTCTTTCTTTCACCTTGCAGCGGAGAAATTTTATGATATTCCATTCCATGAGATGAACCGCCTGCTCGTTTGCCTGCTTAGCTACATAAAAAAAAAAAATTTTGTTCTGGAGATAACTGGGAGGCTAGAGCCTATATTGGCTGCTTGTATATTGAAAATTTCCTTTATACACAGACGGAAGGGGTAAATTAGATTTATATGTGGGAGTCGAGCACTCTTTGACATCAACTGAATCAGCTCGCACCAGAAACCGCAAACCAAACAGCAAAACAGCGTGAAATATATTCAAATACTACTACTGAATGAATGCTACTGTTCGGTTTGGTGAGTAGGGGAGCTTGAGTATCATCATCATCATCATCATCAGCCCATATACGTTCCCACTACTGGGACACAGGCCTCCTATAAGGGTTCAGGCCATAATCCACCACGCTGGCCAAGTGCGGGTTGGCAGATGTCACATATCGTCGAACTCTTGATTTTCGGACATACCGGTTTCCTCACGACGTTTTCCTGCTTAAAACGGTGAACGTTTTAAGCATACTTTTATATATATGGAGCTGGAGTATACTTTTCCTCAATCTTCTAAATCCATTCTTCTATTCTCGTAGTCAATCCATTCTTTATCTCTTATCCATACACAGTGGGCAACGTATTTGCAGAAACACGAGACCTCTGTCTGTATTCATTTTGATCGCTTAGCAAATTAAAGAATTCAATTTTTTTCAATTTAATTCGTTTTTTTTTTTTAATTTACGAATATCTTTCTTTTCAAAGTAAATAAAAAAAACCTGACTTAAATCGTGTATGAGATAGTTTTTAATGCATCGAAAATTATAATACAAAAATTAAACTTCGCATTTACATTAGCAATTATTAAATACCACAATTATTTACTAGTGCACACAGAATAAACAGTGCTACCTAATATTGTTCAAACGAAATTAAACAACAACAAGCGAGGCTCTCGCAATCTTGTGCAAATACTTTATTGTATACGCGTCATTAGCGTAAAGTTAAGAGATATGAGAAAAATAGTTATGCCTTTGACGTAACGTTCGCGAAACCTAATTGTACGCATATAGCATCTCGGCGTTTCGTTACACGTTCTAAGAAAACAAATAAAATAAATGAATCAGAAACTTAATTGGTATTCTTTCCGTAAGGACTATTGAACATTGACTATTGAAATACCGTTCACGTTATTATACAATAAATTAGATTTATTTATACTACTAATTAATAATTGTCATTACAGCATGGATAAAGAATATATTTCGATATAAATACAACCGTATCAACTAAAATTAAAGTTCTACGGTTTGTAACCATGACGAACAAAGTTTTTTTTATTGTGAAATGTGAATTAATGCATTAATAAATTGAACTACGGCGTAGTTGCGTAGCACGTAAGTCTACGTGCGGCCATTGAACCTTGCCCGCCGCCAAATTTGCAGGCATTTGAACTTAGTTCATTGTACTTATCAACGCACTTATAAGCGAGACTGTTTTACCGTGTTACATTAAGTTTTATTATGTTTACTTCTCCTATAACCATTTTTTGTGTAAACCATAATAGTTTTGTTTATTGTTTTTGTTTAAAAGTCCTCGCGTAATCATATATAATAAACATTAATTTCTGATTTTAGTTGGCTATGTATTTTTCATTTTAATCAAAGGATGAGGTGTGAAAGGCAAGATTGGTTCACAAGTAAAATGAAAAGAGTTATGACTTGTATTTACACAAAAAAGTATTGTCTTCTTTTCATAAAATACTCCTCAACAAAACTGAGAAATTAGACACACACTTTTACAATAGGAAGAGTGAAAGTTACACCCAGAGTAACGTCTATCACGGGCTTGCTAAATCGTAGCCATACACACATTTTTACATCCTTCCAAGAGACATCCAGAATTTCGAAATTATCGATTATTCGGCTTCGTTCGTCCATTTTTATCAGGCCGGGCCCTGAGCGTGATAGATTATTCTGCGGCTTCCTTTTTTCGCTTTAGAGAGCGTCGACCGTCGGCCAGGGTGGGGGTGGCAGACGAGCCGTTGCACCAGCCAGCGTCATTGCCCTGTCAACTGAACAATACTAAGCAGACGACGTTACGTACACCGACAGCATAGGTGCTTTTCAAACGAAGTCAATGAACTATTTCGTACAATATTTCGGTACAACTTTTTCTTGTCGAGCATCACGTGATAATCGGTCTATACGTCTGCAGTTCAGCGCGATAGATTGAAAATAGTATTATAGTAGGAAATACTGAATGTTTTGGATCTATTGGGGAATCAATCCTAAAAAAATACGGTTTCTATGTAAACCAAGTATGTAAGTGTTTTAGTATATAGGTTTTCCATAACTTCTATCAGCATTTTACTAAAACGAGAAAAATGATAGATAATACCTATTTACTGACTTTACATTGAAAAAATAACGCCATATTTACGTAACGTGACAATTACACATTAACTTCTCTAAACCTACAATCACCATTCAAACTATTTTTTATCAAATGATTTCATGTATAGATATATGTGTTCTTATACATTATATTAATATGTGATGTGATTATAACGCCCAAACTATTGCTCTTTTATATTGGCACCTATTCGTTTAATAGTGATAACACCACGCTCTCTGCCTTAACCTCTTGTTTTTTTTTTGGCATGTCATTCATCTCTTAATGCGTACAATAAAGATTTTTGTTAATATTATTATTACACAACAATTCAACTGAACTGACGAGCGATAATTATCCTAGTCCATAAAACATTTCTTACATTCAAGAACAGATGTTATCACATTATTGATGATTCCATTCACCGCTAGAATTTCAGTCAAAGGGTTACTAAAAATTAAATTCTTTGTTATATACTCATTGCCATCCAATTAACTAGCCTCTCGTACTTCTCATAACTGGACTGGGAATAAAAGTGACGATCAAAATCTAACGCCAAGTTAACACGTACCCATATAAACGGCGGCTAAAGTTAAACTCGAACATACGAAGTTCTAAATTCGAACGCATTGACGACAATTCCGCAAAGTCAAGCAAAACATAGATCGATAAAACTTCTTTGACGTACGTTTGTTACTTGGTAAAACTATTTTTTTAATAGTCTATAAATTTTTCATTACAATTTTATCACCGTAATCGATAAATTACATGGTGTATTTATTAATGTACTACCTAGAAGCATATGTATTGAGTGTTTATTTCTCGTTTCGCAATAAGTGGCATTTCTCAAATATCAAGTTTGTGTTTACATGTTGTTTTATTGCGATTATACGATACGATAATATGAAAGAACCTTAAAAGTATATACAACTATAAAATTGAACATCAATAATAAATTGACATGGCTATACTGTTGAGTGAACAATGTGCAAAGTCGCGCTTACCACTTGTCTGAAAGATCTCTCAATTATCATAAATTACGTATGGTAATAACTAATAATTATATAAATTTTATAAGCACTTTTATAATATTACATTCTCGTATAAATTGCTGAAAAGAAAACGAATTCTTCATGTTTTTGCAGCGCATTTCATTTAGAATCCATTTAAGAATGGAATGATTGATAAATTACACACAAATGCTTTACGAGACCTTATAGAGATAAATACAAACCGACAATCTATTAAATACATTGTGACGAGCAATTAATTAAGGCTTTATGTTAATGTATTTAACGAGTAACAGCTGCGGGAAGCAATGAGGCACGACAGCACTCATAATAATATAGTCTAGACTAGTGCATGCGTCACCCCAGGTTCTCACGCAACGAGCTTTGAATATAACCGCCTTTTTGCATTATTTATGCACTGCCTCCGAGTTTTCATATAAGCGAACGCTATATCGGAATCAATAATCTTAATTGTATTATTCTCATTTTGGTATAATGAAGCAATTATACAAACTAACTAAAAACAAGCTTTTTTTATTGGTAAGCAAAAAGTTCAAATAGTTTGCTAATTAATCATCAGTATAAAATCAACATAAAACATGTAGGTATACTATCTTGATTGAATTAGTAGAAATAATAAAAGCTTTCTTGTAGTAGTAAGCAAGATACGCGTAAATACAATTTGCATATTATAGCCTTGTAGGTATACCTTATATATGCTTTAATTAAACGCCACTATAAAGATATTATAATTCTGCAAGTAATAAATACAGAAATATTTATTTTATGTTTCCAATATACATATATAAAATTATGTTTCCATTCGAACACAAGCCACGGATTACATTCAACCATATTTATTAATTATACGTATGTATGTAATGAATGTTCTCCGAACACAGACTCATATCCTCAATTGAATTTAATTCGAACATTTACCAACGTAAGTATACCTGTTATACTTGCAGTAAACTAAAGACAAAACGAGTGCGTCATAACAAATTTCTCGGGTTCTAGCTTACTTCAAACCCACGGGAAAAGGAGGGAGGGAGGCCAGCCCCCCCTCGTTCCCACGCAACGACCTTTGTGACTCGCCAATGCACTTTGACAGACTTTACTAATTCAATAGATGGACGCTGCGCTGCTTGCCTCGATCCTTTGTATCATGTTCTAATTAGAATCCCTGTTTTATTATAATAATTCATACTTCTTTATAATTACCTAGGATTATCGCAGCTGGTGGAAATGTTCCTTGATTAAATAAACATTTTATATTAATTGAATAATCATTTTTAAACTATCGCATTCAAATGTTCGGCCGACTGCTATTTTAGGAAACTTGTTTTTTAAACGAAGGTTATAACATATAACCTCTTGCTTCATATTCGTAAATAAATTTAATATCCTAGGTACTTATTACAGGTATTGTTAACAAATAGTTAGAAATGTTTTATATCCGTGAATTTCAACAGACTAATTTTGTTCATCAAAATAAATGATGCAAGCTACACCAATCTTATTTATAGATTTATAATATTGGCATTTGTTTCGTAAAGTAAACGTGAAAACTAATGGCAATTAAATAATAAACGAAACTGCAAAAAGAGACCGTAATTCCTGGCAAACAAATCAAAACGTCGCAGCACAAACCAGCAGCTTAGTCACGTTTCCCAACACATGTACAAGTAGGTGGGTAGACGTACACGATTTTCGTCACCGCAGTGCGAAATTTAAAAGCATCGAGGCACTAAACCATAAATGAAGGCTTGAACGACAGGCGGCGGGAGTGGGCCGAGGGTGGCTGACTTGTTTTGGTCTGTTTGGCCCTACGACGGCTGCACAAAGACGTCGACCGATCCGCACACTAATTCAACGGAGATCGATAGTGCACCCGGCCAGAACGCCCTTTTACGCCCATCTTGTTAACGATCATTTCATTAATCATATGTAATTAATAACCTTAATATTCGACCGATGCATTTTACAATTAATAAATTAACACCATGATTCATTTAGCATATTTATGTAAACTACATAGATGCAATATAGCTCTTTCATTTTTTAGAATCGTTGCACATTTGAGAAACATAATCCAAACAAAGCAAATGAAAGTGTTCCACTGCAGCAGATTCATTTGAGTAGAGAACTTTTGAACGACCTTCGAGGGTGATGTTACAAGTTTCAGTTACAGTTATGGATGGCGCCACCCCACCCCGGGCCACCCCGCCTTAGGAAATTTGCATGATTAGACGCGCCGCGAAATGCATACTCGAGAAAAGTGAAGAACACTTATCGTATTATCAAAGTAAGTTGAAAAAGATAAAGCGGATAGATTTTAATGAGTGATCCTATAAAAATCACCCGTTCCTCGTCCAGATCTGAATGAAACCTGTAGTAGTAATTCAGTAAACTACTTATTTATTTTAAAGCCAAAATGTGTTTAATAATAGAAAATAGTTTAATAATAAAATGTAGTCTGCTATAACAGCATGTCACCTAAAACCTATCTAACTAATTTTACTATTCTGAAAACTACTAGAGCTAAAACAAAGGTTTAATCATATAAATTCGCAACTAAATCCAAGTGAAATCAATACTGCTTAAGGTAAGCCAATAGTCTTGGCAGCAAAGTAATCTGGAATCCAATCACGATACGTTCCAAAATTGGAATCCACAACAAAGGGACGTCAAAGAAACTAGCAAGTGCACGCGTGCAAGCCGACATAAAGAGCGACGGTGCAGGGCCGAGGAGCCTCGTGCGTCCATTACACCCCCTCCCCACCCGGGGGGGTGTGCCAAAAGTGAGTGGGGTGTCTCACCCACCCCAAAGATGCATCGAGTTTCTGGACGAAACCACACAGCCCGCTATAATGAGTTAGTGCCTTTATAAATTCGAACACCGTTAGATTTTGCTTAGATGTTAGACCGTTAAATTATATACAGTTTGTCATGTACCACTGCGCTTTCATACTCAATAATACATTTGGTTGAACTACCTACCTGCACAATGTAGTCACGATGTACCCGTGCACTGATAAATCGCATTATGGCCCACGTGCGGGGAATACATTTTTAATCTTGTTTCCTTTATATTATCCGGCTTAGAAAAGCTGCAGTGTAACCTCAAAAAGCGTTAGCAAACGAACGGCGGCATCTTTTACACAGCTCGGATATAAAAAGATTGCAAAGCAAATGTTTTAAGTTATGTTGCGACTTTTAACTGGCTTTGAGCACTGTTTGCACAGAAAAATATGTGATGAAGGCCAGTCGTATGTCAGCCTGTTGGACAATTGAATGAAAAAAAATGAAGTTGTGAAAATCTATTTTATACATACTATTATTATGTCTGTAACTATACAAATTATACAACCCTATAAACGTCATCGTAAATGTTTATATTCTTCCAGCATTGTCCATCCATTCGAGAATAGAATCAAGAGTGGGTAAGTAGAAAATTATTGATGCCAGGCGACTGTCACACATGTAGTAAAAAGATTTTATTGGTTGAATCGTTGAAATAAACTATGAAATAAATGATATTTGCCTATAAATATACTTATGATCCCGGTAAAGACCACCAAACGGAGAAACTTCACCGTGTTTTATATTAATGGACTTTGAACTTTAGAAATATATTGAAGTAACATTGAAGCGGACGTGGGCGCTGATTTCATATTAAAAAGATAGAATTAAAGATAGCTTATGAAAGGTAGCGTTAAATAACTCATTAAATCACTTTCTTTAAGTGTCACTTTCAGAATTAAAGATTTACTGCGATGTCCAAATATTTTTTATTACCAACAATGTTTATTGCTAAATGACGTTAGATTTACAGAATAAAAGTTCATGATATATCATGTCTGACTTAAAATGTTCTTCGTGCATTTCCAAAAAGTACACATTTTTGTCAACCAGCGTTACCGAAAACAAAAAAAGGAATAGTGAGGTAACGTTAATAACGCCAACGTTGGCGCATCCATTCCTCCTTTCATTCGGTATGAGCCATGCACGCTGTGTCAAAGCACGTAATTAGTATTTAGGAAGGTGGTAAGAAAGGCGAGGTCGTGGGCCAGACGTCGGGTATCGATCCAGCGACCTGCCCCACGCTCACCACCCCGGAGCGGGAGTAGGGAGCCACGCACAACGAGCCATCAATTGACACACTTAAGGCAATACTGCTTGGCACTTACTTTTTAGCCTGTTCCAATCAAGTCCTAGCATCAAACTGTATATATCACAACTAATACTAGCTGGAACGTTCTGGAAACTTCTCTTACTTAAATTATTTATTTTATCTGTGCTACTTCGTATACCAGGTACAAAGCTGGCAGAAATAGCTGAAAGTTACAGAAAGCTCGACCCAGTTGGCTTTGAGCCCGTCTGTAGGTCGTAACAACACATGTATAAGTGCATTATTTAACCTTGAATTGCAAAGATATCTTTACGTCTTGAGTAAAGAACGTTTTATTGAAATTGCGTTTTCTAACAGATAAAGAATGTAAAATATTATAAGATTTTTTAAAATTAAATGATTTTGAAAACCCATGCATTTCACTTATTAGTTCATATTTATTATAATAATCTAAAGTGAGATGATAAAACCAGAGAGATCTATAATAATTGTCAGAATCAAGAGGCAGATAACCTAAAATTTAAAAGTTACAATTTCCACAAATTTTGGATAAGTTTTCCGTATATTTATTAATAACTCAATAGAGCACGTATCACAAAAACGCAATTCCACGCCAATGCATCGTTAAAAATATAAAGTAGGTAATGTTTCCCGGCAAGAGAGCTCAGTGCAATAAAGACAATTTCCACCAAAGGAATTAGGGTTGAAAATAAGCGAAGCACGCAGATTGTCCGGAACGACGTCGTCGCTGCACTTTGGGAGTTGGAGGTGGGTTCAACATTAGAAGGGGTGGCGAAGGTGGTGTAAAATCACCCCGAATCATTTATACCCCGAACTGCCTGTAGAATTAGTGATACTAAATTCTTAGTAATTCCAGCTTGGCGACGTTCATTGCACGCTATATGTGACGACATAAACCGAATATTACAGTGAGTAGACATGTATAAAGCTCAATACAGAAAGTTCGTTTAAGAATAATTTACGGAGCAACATCAAATTTGTTAGTTATTTTCCCACACTGAATCACGTAAGCCGGTAAACCAAAACATTGCTACTTAAACAAAAGGGAATAAAAAGGAAAAACAATCCAAGGTTTAATCTCATCTTGCATTACATCCAAGACATATATTTTAGCACTTCATATTTCTTTAAAATAACTCCAATATACGGCGAATATTGTGCACAGCTCAGCAATTTACGTCGAAACTAGTGCAGGATTATGGCATTGTTTCATCAACATGAATATCGGCACAAACTCACAGCCTCCCTTCCTATACATAGAGATTATGAGGCCACGTGGTGATACGATGTAGCTATTTGTGTCAGGAGCTTGCATCCGTGACCTACTTTACCACCCCCTTCCCGGTCTCCAACGACACTGCTGTATATTTTGGTCTAGGTTATGTCATTTCGCCGCAAACTTAATAGCGTACTTTGTGAAATATCATGTTTTTGCATGGACTTATTATAAACCTCAGTAGAGGAATACCCGACGTTTGCCAACGTTTATTTGTTGGCAATAACATTATAAAACATCACATACTATCACATGTGAAAAACATAAATGTAGATAGATATCTTGATCATTGTAATCCAAAAAGTATTATAATAAATTACCATAATAGAATCTTTCGTAATTTTATTATAAAAACAACGTTATAATTATCAACCGTAATAAACGTAGCAAATACCAGCCAATGTAAAAGTACATGCATGCGTTTCGGTTGAAACCCCATTAAGTGGCGATTTTTCCCCGAGATTATCAAATGCGCGCGGTAGCAGCTCAAATTAGCATGGGTAATGAACGGTTCGGTACGCCAGTGTCACGATCGCCTTTAATTGCGATATCTAATTAAACGTAATACCATAATAATCGCATGCGAGCTTACTATGAAATCCCAACGGCAAATTAAACGCATTCACTCATCGTAACGTTTACGATATTATTAATGACTACCCCTGAACGAATCGCTGATTAGTAAGAGCGCTTGTTATCTCCATTTCTAACAATGTCGATCATTTAATTTCGTATCTTACGAAAAACGACTTAATTGGCACTTTATACTAAACAACTGAGTTATTAACGGAATACGAAGATTTCACTTCATAATTTTTGAAGATACATTATGTACACACAACGTACACAAAATTATTTTATTGATTGATGTTTTCCAAAATTATAAATGAAAGGCAGATGGATCGCTTCGAACACTTAGCGTCGCTACCTCTATAGCAGTATGCATGACAAATGTTATTGCAGTGTACGAGTATATCTGTGTGTGGGTATTACGATACCTGAATTTGAAAAGTTGAAAAATTCCCTAATATTATTGCATAAATTTTTATTATCTTAAAAAAAATATTTTGTAACGTAAGTTTTTAAGTAATATTGTAAGGACAAATTAATGTTTATTAATAATTAAATAAATTATTGTAGCAAATCAAGTTTCTAATTTCTATATTACATTAACTTAGTTTTTAATACTATGATGTTTGAAGTTTGTCGGAATGGATTACGTATACGTATGGATATTTATTTTTGTTTCACGCAAACACTAAATAACGATTATAAATGAAATTTGGCATACACACCCAAGATTAACATACAAGATATTTTGCTTTGATCATCTCGAAGCTCTCACGAATAAGTCGGAGACGGAAACCACTATAACTAGTGTGATATATAATATCGTAGGTGAAAAAACAAAATAAAACAAATTGGTGATATTGCAACACAAGCCATTGTCGATGTTTTTTGTTCCTAGTCCTATGTAAAATTATTATGTGAATATAGAAAAAATAATTAAAATCAAATAATCTATAGTTTCCTGGAAAAGAATATTCCACTTTTATGGTAGTTTTATAGTGATCAATAACAGAGGTGCGCTTTTTTAATTGCGCGCGAGTTTGTTTGCTCTTAATAGGCGCAATCCATCTACGTTTTGTTTCGTAATCTGAGAATATTCTATATCAGTAATTATTTCAACCAAGTTTTATTAGATCTGGATCAGTAATAGATAAATATATGAACTAAATGTCAGTTTCCCATGAAAAAAAAATGCATTAATGAATGATAGTAATTTACATAAAGTATATACCTAATGTTCGCATTGTAACACAAAGTCTAAATCTAAACTCTACTCAGTAGTGATTATTTTGGTTTGAGCATATGAATATAGACCCACATTTAAACTCATTTCTACAATATTCCCCACGTTCAAGTATTAGTCAAATTGATATATAATATTTACTTTTGACGAAATCTTTGGACCAGAAATCAAAATATTTCCAATAAAAATACGTGGTGGTCAAATTGTTCCCTATATTTAATTTAAAAAAATAATTTTCTT
>NW_024045132.1:2164909-2183775 GCF_012273895.1 Zerene cesonia | reverse complement strand
GTAAGTCGTGTTCATTTGATCGAAATATAAAACCAGTTTATATGTGTAAAATTTAAATCTTTATTAATGTACACAATTTACATAATATTTTCTTGTGTCTAGCACAATTCTGGTAAACATATAACTTTAATCGAATTAACATTTCATATTCAATAACATTTTAACTTGTATAATAAATTGTCAGATCAACTCACTAAATTATTACACATTTATAACCAAAGTCATAAAACTTGACTAAAACACAATTGTCTATGGTCCATGCAATTTGCTCAATACGGATTCTATATCAATGTTCTGTATGCTGGCCGGGTTTATTAAATATTGACTGTCCGCTTTTGTACGTTTCACATTAGACCCTTCATCAGAAGCTAAACTCTGCACTCTTTTCCTCTTCTTAACATCTGCTTTACTACTGATATTTTCAACTTCTAAAACAATCTCAGTAACTGAATTTTCATTGTGTAATTTAGGACTAGACGGTTTTAGCGGTGTATCCAAACTAGTCAATGTAGAATCAAATATTTCGTAACATCTCTCTCTGGAATGCTTGATTGGCGTGTACAACTTTTCTATATTAGATATTGAGGTAACTGCCGATTCCAATTCTTTCGCGTCTATTCCCTTATCCTCTACTGGATCTTGATCTAACAAAACACTGAATTGTGTAGCCCTCAGACGAATGGATACTCCGTCATCTATACATACTTCCATGGAAAATTTGTCTTTCAATTTAGCTATATCTGAATTTGCGTTATACTTCGTTTCATCGAAGATGTATGTAAAATAATTATCAGTATTTTCGTCGGTTTCTTTTATATCAAAATCAATATCACCATTTTCGTCCATATCATCATCGTGTTCCACCTCATCTTTCTGTATTTCGGGTTTCAGCATTACATCTTTAACATTTTCTTCAATTTTTTCCGAATCTTTTACAATTTCTTTTTCGTTTGTGTTTACTTCAGCTGTATCATTACTTGTAGACTGAACAACACCATCCTGTATTGGTGGTGTATCTAATAAATCTCGCTCTATTATTTTGGCAGTTTCCAAGTCAAATCCTCTTTTAACTAAATCGCATTGCAAACTTCCTAAAGGTCGGTTAGCAATGTCCATATTAGTACTTTTGTTAGTTTCAATTTTTTCTATGTATTCCTGAATTTTCGTTATAATATCTTCGCCTTCTGTAACAGAACCTTCGTGAGCGGATTTTTGTTTAAAGTCTTGGGATCCGTCATCAGACCATCGCAGAATTTGTTGCTCACTATCTGAATCATGTGTGACACAAATTTTAACATTTTTACTTCCAGTTTCCTGCTCTGCCGGCAAATCAGGAGATGTATTACTTGATGTAGATGAGTGAAATGTTTTATTACAGTGAAGTTTTCTGGGTGTTGAAGACTTCCTTCGCGATTTTGTAGGGACACCTGCTAGGGTAGGTGAAGCATTATGATTGTTTTCTTTAAGATTAACGATTTTCCTGGCGGATATTGATAGTTCCGACGATTTTTTTCTATTTTTAGTACTTTTAATTGGGGTAACACGCCTCGGCTTAATTTTCATGAAATTTTTAGGAGTATCTTTCTTAAATGGTGACTTGTGCTTCTCAAGATTAGTCTTCGTTTGTTTAGATTTTACAGTTTTAGTTTTAACCATTGTGGCATCTTTCTCCCGTATTACATTATATTTATTTGTCTTCTTCTCATCTTCTTCTTCTTTCTTTTCTTCTTTTACATTGGAAGTATTATAATAAGACACATTTTTGGTACATTTTCGAACGGGCCGTCTTGATTTTGCAGATTTGACATCGGTGTCATTAGGTGACACTTTTTGATTGTCACTGAGTTTAGAAACCTTATTTTTAGACTTTGCTTCTGTAATCTTGCACGCGGCAACTTCTGGAATGGGAACATAATCTTGGTCATCAGGTTTGTAATAAGACCCACCACTAGAATAATCAGTGGGCCGAGAAGAGTAGGACGACGGTGTGGCTTGCGTAGGGTTTGGTGTATCAAAAAATCGAGGTGTTGGTATATTCATGATTTTTATATCTGATACTGGCTCATCTGGTAAATCCGGACCTAGAAATTTAGGTGTTTCCATTTGTATATCATATATTGCCTGTTTGTAAGGTGTTTCTAGCAAATCTGATATATTTAGTTTGGCGCCAATAACATTTTGTAAAGACAATCTTTCATTTTCTGGTGTATCTATTTGGTTTTCTATATCATTTAACTTCAGTTTGTCTTCATTTTCAGGTTCACTTATATTAGGATGTTTTGAAGCAGATATTATATTAATGGTTGGTTTGATTTTCTTGTCTACCTTTAGATCACTTGTTGTAGGTTCTTCAGCATCCTCTGAAGACTTAGTTTTCTTTTTGCATTTTTTAACTTTTGTGGCTTCTGTTTTGCTGTTACTACAAAGTTGATTGGTATTATCTTTTAGGGACTTATCATCAACCTTTTTCTTTTTCTTACTGGATTTTGGAACACTGATTGGGTAAGTGTTAGCAGTAGAAGCCACAAGCGCTCGCAATTCTTCATCCCAATTACGTTTCTTAATTACTTTCTGCTCTATATTTATTTCAGAATTACTATTTACATTTAGATTATCATTTTTAGGAACATATGTATCTGATACCATATTCACTGTAGGACGAACAGGTGAATCACTTAAAACAACAACTGAGTCATCGCTCGCTTCCTTTTCAGGTATTGCTTCATTTAATATTCTTCTTGGAGTAGTGAAATCTAAAACACGTACATGTGAGGAACGTCGTGGTGTAGACGAAGATTTCCTTAACGGTGGTAAAGCTTGAGGAGTGCTCGACTTACTGGGAGCTGTATTATCCTTTGGTAAAGAAGCATGACTCACAGCATCGACAGTTTTTACAAGACCTCCATCATTCATCTTAGTAGATTTTTGATCATTTAGAACTGATGTATTGTCCGAAGGCACTTCAATATAGATTGGTCTGCGTTTAGGAGAAACTGCAGAAGCTTCACTTGTTGGTACAGTTTTATTCTTTGAATCATTACTATTATGCAAATTATTTGCAGTCGATGTAACTGGCTTGCTTATAATATTATATGGTCCTATAAAAATAAATATAACATTATAATATTTACAAGGGTCAACTAATAATACATATAAATAACAGAAGTATTATGTACCTGAAGTAGGCACAATGATCAATGTGGGCATTGCCATTATTTCATCCTTAGAGAAGTTAGAACCTTTTTGTCGAAGGCTCGGTGGCCCATTTATCAATAAAGTACGCCCTGTTTGAGATGTTGTAGACGTAACATTTGCCTTCAAAATTGGCATAACATTGCATTGTTTATCTATTTTCACATCTGACAATATTCTTATTTTGTTGCCTATAATTTTATTAGGCGGAAAATGTACTCGCATTTTGTCTCCTGTTATATTTTCGTACTGTATTGTGGGACTAGCTAGATTATTACTTGTCTGGATATCTGTTTGTTTTGGTGGACCTTTAATATTACTTATTAAATTTTCTTTGGCAGTTTGGGTGGCACTGTAAACAAAAGCATTGTATCATTTTTTGGATTATTAAAAATATTAGTTTGTAATATAATAAAATTTATACATACATGGGCATGACTACATCTGTTGTACTTGAATCAGGTACCTTTGTAACTTTTTCATGATGTCCTGAAAATATATACATAAAACTGTAGATTTCACATAAGTCCTAGATACATTAAAAAACCTTTGTTATACATAATATATTTTGATGTTACATTTAATTGAGAGATTGTTCATATTGTAGACAGAATACAATCATTACAAATTTATACATGTATGGTTATAAAGTAATAAATTCAAATGCGTATAAATAAAAGTTATATGATGTATATGATGTTTCAAATTAATAATGTTATGTGACTACATGAAGTATACAAGTAACATATTAAATTTTTTCATCTTACCAAAAACACCATTTGCAAAATTTTGAAAGTTTTCTTCATTTGAAATTCTATTTGATATTATATTATCATATAACTTTTCATTGGTAACACTCTTGTTACACACAACATTCAAAATGTTGTTAAATTCTTCAATCTTTTGCTTTGAATCCATACAACTTGCTTTTGTCACCTGAAAGAAATACATAGTTTTAATAAGATATTGGATACTATATGAGTGTGAATTCCTACTTATATGGTTCGGCATGAATTGGGCCAGCTCGCACTGGGGAAGTACCACACCCCCACAGAAGACCAGCGTGAAATGGCATTCTGCTGTGTTTCATTCGGTGAGTGGGTGAGCCGGAGGCCCATATCCTTTTCCTTACCCTTCCCAGTCCTTTCCTTTATTCCTCTCGCTAATCCTTTCTTAATCCCTTCCCAATTTAAAGTCGGCAATACATTTGTAGAGGCGTAAGATCTGCAATGGACCTTATGCTTCTCTAAATGTTCATGGGCGGTGGTAGCGCTTGCCATCAGGCTCCCAACAGCTCCATAGCCGACTGTGACATAAAAAAAACTTTCTCTGTCTGTTTGTCTGTCTATCACATAAAAATATAACTTGACACCCAAGATAGGACATAAGATAATTCTTATCCCAGAAATCCGACCAGCATGGGAATTATACAAGGAAGACTCTGGGACTTTCTGTATTTTCCTATGACTACGCAGGTAAAGCTGCAAAGAAATCTAGTATAAATATTAACAATATTGTATAGTACTGATTTTTATCATAACCATAAAACACAAGCATTCAGTAAATAGCATATAAAGTACACATTGTCAGTTTAATTCCTTCTTCTTTCAGAATGTAAGGAAAATATATATTTATTCTGATATTATTTAAAATCCATGTCTTAGATTTGGAGCAATCGGCTAGTGTTTTATCTAAAGGGCTTCTAATACTTGTGCCAACACTGCACCAATAAATAGATCTTATTCTGATACAATAAAATTAACTTACTTGTGGTATTTGGTTAACAGGTAAAGGATTATGATTAATGGAACTTAAATCATAAGCAACTTGTTTGATAGAAGTGCTACTCAAACTGTTATTATCCTGTTTTTTATTCTGGCCTTCTTTCTGATCAGTGCTTAAACATATACTATTTCTCATTCCTAATTCAGGTTTTAAGTTACATTTTGAATTTCCTGCAATTAATAGAGACATTTAAGAAACAAATTACATGAAAAATTAAACAACAATTTTTAGGTTATATTTTGAGCATATTAATAAAGTTTGTTACAATTCTAATCTTAACTATTAATCTTATAAATGCAAATGTGTTTGCTTATTTATTTGTTTGATTGTCCTTTTTCACACACACAGCAGAGTAATTTTATGACATAAGATGATTTTCTATTAGGAGATAGTTAGGAGGCTAGACAGTAACATAGGCTACTTTTAACTACAATTACATTTGCCTACGAAGACGAAGGCGTGATCGGAAAGCTAGTCATAAATAAATATTGTTTGTTATCTTATCATAATTTCACTATTCCTTTATTACAATGAAAAATAATAATCAAAGTGTGTTTATTTAAATGATAATATGAGGTATTTGGATCATTGACAAATTGTTATCTATTATTGATAGTCCTACTGGGACTATATTTTCTAGAAGGATATAACAAAAGACCTACATTAGCTTTACATAAAAATAAGGTAAGAAGACTATCACATACCAGGTAAATCTTGCAAAGATGTCGCCTCTACAGAGTTGTTATATGTGGAATTTTCTTCATTAATCAACTGTGGTAGAGTTGTAGTTGATATTTTGCTATTACAAACACATGTTTTCAGATTTAATGGATTACATACTTCGCAAGTAATTCCCTTTGGCAGACTTGATTTCTGCAAACTGCAATTCAATCCGGTATGAATATAAATATCGACCATGATAGATAGCATTGTAACAGTAATATATAATCATGGTTTAAGTAATAAACTAAAAATTAATATTATATACTTCAGGAAGTGATACTTTGGGTTTCCTGTTTCAGCTGATGTTCATCATTTCCAAATAAATGATTATAATGAATGCATAGGAATAAGAAATTACAGAAAATTGGGATCTATGTATTTACATAACATAAAATAAACAAAACGATAATATTTAAAGCATGGTAAATATATTTTGAAATTTGTATATCATTGATGAAGAAATTGAGTTTATCTTTGAATTTGCTCTCATAATGTCAATGTATGCTAGAATACTCTCAGGAACTACTGGTTCAAAAATAATGTTGATAAATGTGAGTATATGTATTAAGAATATCATGTTAAGTTTGAACTAGGCCCTAACTAATACTAACAAGACTTGCAAGTCTTGATATTATTACAGTGCCGAATAAGCTTGCATATAGAGATGAGCTCTATAGTAGGTGCAGACAGCTAAGCTGTTATGACTTTAATATCTTATGAGGATATCAGTTAATGTCATGTATTTTGGAATGCAGTAAATTTAAAAAGATTTTTAATTTAAATATAACTACACCAAATCAAATCATATATACTTAATGAGTAATAAAAATACTACATTTTACCTGAATTTTTCACTATGATCTTCTGCAAGTAATTTATGGTGGTCTATGAGGCTGATAAGGAATTTAACTATTTCAAATATATTTGTACATTGAAGTAACTTTTTGCGCAACAAATGTGGCTTACATGTTTCCACTGAAAAGAAAACAATTATACAATCACAAAGCTATTGATAATTCTAATAAGTTCCATATGTGATGTGATTTTATGTGAAATGCGCCATTACAAACCATGTATTTTAACTGCCCTATAATCAGCCAAAATAGTTCTGAGCGATGTCATAAATATTCTGTCATATTCATTTCGAAACGCGTCTAAATATGGACTGGCTTGAAGAAATTCATCATATGCTGTCATTAATTCCTCTTCAGCAAGATATCCTGTTGAATAAGCGAAGAATAGAAGAATATTTAATACCGTAACCGTTATGAATGGACGTTAACACACTCCCGCCAAATAATAACTTCTTACCTAGGACCAATTTTGCCAAATCTTGAGGTGGGAAAGGTGGTATAGCCATCATGAACTTACTATGGAAATACCACGATGTTCCTTAAATATATGGGGGAAAACATTTAACCATTTTTACTTAATTAAACAACAATAAACACGAAACACAAAACACGCTCTGTTCTTCACTTCAAATGATACCAAGCTTTATGTTTTGACTTTTCACAATTGACACTTGTGACTTGACGTTTGAACGAAGCTTTTGGCTAGGGCTGCGTTTCGCTGTATACGAAGGTACTCTATGTCCTTATGCTTATCATTTACATTCGCATGAATACTCCAAGCCACAAGTGTGAACTTACGTTTAAAAATGCTTTTGGTTTACATATACATAAAAATTCTAAAATAGGTATTTATACGCTATCTTATTCAGACTTGGGTTAGGAGCGGGAGCTTGAGAAGGTCATATATAGAAAATATAATTAACTTTCATTTTATCAAGAAGTTCAGAAATCCTCCATTTTTGTTTTTGTTACAAATTTGATTAAAATCGGTGGAATAGTTTTGGAGTCCATCACTGACAAACAAAGTAACACGTATATCTCTATATTTATAATATTCTCGTGTCACAATGTTAGTTATTGTACTCCTTCGAAACGACTGGACCGATTTTTATGAAATTTTGTGTGCATATCGAGTAAGTTTGAAAAACGGCCAATATCAATAGATATATTATTCATATTCCTGAATGTTAAGATTATGTCAGAACAGCGGTTTCCGGGTAAGCTAGATATAAATATTTATAGAAGATTAAAGATCATTTAGGATTAAAAGTTTGAAGTTTATACATTCATTCACCATACCATTCGTTCATCGTTCATCCTCGTTCAATTCAATGATCATTCATCTAACATGGCGGTTTTAAATTTTCTCTAAGAACAGTGAACAATTTGTTGTTGCAATTTTTTTATGTAGGTATTTTATAATAAGCCTATAATTTTGTTAACATTTCATTATACATTATTGTTTTTAATCGTATATTGTTAAGTTTGTAACTGTGAATCATAACAACGCTGTTAATATTCGAAATCAAGTAAAATGAGTTCTACATCTACTGCACTATTCGCTTGTTCCCGTTGTTTCTCGAGGCATCCTTTCGAAGAATTGTCGCCTGGTGAACAACTGTGCAAGGTAAATATCGTGGAATATGGATACAACCAAGAAAAGTATAGTAAACCATCAGTTTTGTTTTGCGTTTCAATACTGTTATTCTGACGTCAGTGCTGACGCGATTGTATTTGGATATTTCAGGAATGCCGCGGCTCGTTCCCTGTGGTGAAGTGCACATATTGTCGCTCGGAGTTTCAACAAACAAGGTCAGTGTCATTCGCCAAATCATGTGACTCGTAGCTTTTTAATTACACCGTCAAATGCACCTGCATAGTTTACCACTGCTTAGAATGATGACATGCATTTTACTTTTGCTTCTATAACAATTATTTCAAAACCATGTGAATTGATAGCACAAATTGTAAAAACGAAATTTTTGCAGTAAATCTAATACATCTTCAATATGTAAGAAATGTGAGGCTAACGTTAAGGCCTATGGCAAACCAACAGCATGTGAATATTGCAACATTATCGCTGCATTCATTGGTAAGTTATGATTCACCATATATTTGAGCTGCATGTATATGGAAATATAATTTAAGGTCGATAAAGAAAAAAAAAACATTATATACACAATACCAAACAGCTGAATATAAGTTTCTAAAAATAATATAGAATGAGAAGTTGTAAAAGAACAGTTTATCACATAGACATAAAATCTTGAATTATTTATTATTATGTTTTAATACAAAACAATTTTTTTTTAACTTTAATAAGTACTGAGAATTATTTCATATTATTATTATATCATGTTTACAGGAAACAAATGTCAACGCTGTGCAAATTCTGAGCGCAAGTATGGCCCTGCAGTTACTTGTGAACAGTGCAAGCAAAGATGTGCATTTGACAGGCATGATGACAGTAAAAAGGTGATCTTTTTAAATGTTTTTTTTTTATAGCATACTAAAATAAAAAAATAAAAAAGCAACATCTTAATATATAAAATTCTCGTGTCACAGTTTTCGTTGCCATACTCCTCCGAAACGGCTTGACCGATTCCTCTGAAATTTGGTAAGCATATTGGGTAGGTCTGAGAATCGGCCAACATCTATTTTTTATCCCGATATTCCTACGGGATACGGACTTACGCGGGTGAAACCGCGGGGCGCAGCTAGTTTACTATAACATAAGCTTCTATATTTAAAATTAGAATCCTCAAAAAAAATCTACTTTTATTATCTTTGATCAATGATAAGTTATGATTGTTATCTATATCAACAATTAAATAGACAATATGTCAGGCTAATAGGCCTTAGTTTTCCTGAATAAAAATTTTTTGTTTAGAGCTCAACCTGCTATGCTTGTTATAGAAGAATTAATACTTAATTCTATGTATTTTATGTACTTATTTTTGTAACATATTCTTTCATTTCAGGTGGATGGAAAGCTACTTTGTTGGCTCTGCACCCAATCACTGAAGAGGGCTTTGGCCAGAACAAAACAGCACTTGTCTTCAGTGGATAAACACAAACACAGGGCACACAAGTCAGTTCAAGTTTATTATTTAATTTTAAATATACTTGGTCTGCTTTGAATAGGAATTGCAATTAACCCATTCCATATCCATGTTATTATTGATTAGCTAATGGAGAAGCTATAGATGGTTAAGTTATCAGGAAATCAGTATCACAAAATGTTTCTTAAATGGATTTATTTTGATGGAGAAAACAAGGGTCACCATAGCTTGGCCCGTGGTACATATGTAGCACTCAAGTATGATACTGGACATATTTCAAAAATTTCTATCCATTTTAGTATTAGTTCCTGACATTTTCATGATAAAAAAAAATCAGTTTTATTATTATTGGTATAGAAGAATAGATGATAAGGTACTTCTACCGAAATTGTTTATATATGTTTGCAATGATCTCTTTCTTTTTTTAATATTTTTAATGGTCAGAAGTTATGCATTGCCCACAGATCAAAAAGCAGTCACAAGGACAAACGCAAGTCTGACATGATCAAAGCAAATGCCAATGATTCCTCACTTAATGATGCTCCATTAGAAAAGAAATCTAAACTAAACCCCTTACAAGGTTTGTTCTCAGGTATAAGTAGTTTGGTTTTATTTATTTTTTGCTTTATGTACGCCAAAGGACTATTTTTTAATACAATCAAAATGAATACCCAACATAACATATTATTTGCAATTATGTTTCATCTCCTATTTCACTCCCTATAGATCTACTTTCTAAATGGCTGATATTAAAAAATTCTATAACTAATTTGGGTATGATAAAATATGTATTAATATGGATCCTTGGACCCTGAACATCACCATTTATTAACAGCAACCTGTAAGGTGTTTTTTTTTTAATATATGTTCCTCCCCCGACACAAATTAGTGAATGATCTTAATCATGTTACAATTAGCATGTATAATTTGGATAATGGACCAAAGTATATATATTTTTTTGTTTTAATTAGAAAGAAAATTTTGTGATATTTGCTGAGAACCCCCTCTCCAACGTTAAATGAGATGAGATTTGACTTGAACACCTCCCTACCTTAAACTCTCAGAATTTATGGACGCTCTCTAATCATTTTCCAATAATACATAATTTTTTCTTGTTTGCATTTTGCCTAACGATAGTGTTGATTTTGTTTAATATTCTAAACCTATTGTACTATTTACTGCGAGTATAATATGAAATGAAACGAACTTTTACTTGCACTAGGAGAATTAGACCCCAATAGTTCTGATCATGTGGTTGCTATGACACAACTGAAGGAGACCATCGCCAGCTTACAGAAGAAAGTACAGCAGAAGGACATGGAGTTACTCTCAAAGGATAAATTGGTATGTACTCAGTTAAAATGTATTTTTATATGTTTCTAGTAAATCTTTGGTTGGGTGAAAAATAATATAGGATTAACATAATATTGTTGTGTGTATCAAACACTTAATCAAATAAATCCTAAATCAATTAAGAACACTCAGTAATATCAATGTCAAGTATGAGTTATATCAATAGTGTATAACTATTTTTGAATATTATTAACTGAAGTCACTGTTTTGTTTTTGTTTTTCATATTAATGTTAACTGGTATCAAGTAATGGTCATCCTATACACAACAATTAATATAAATTGCAGATAACCGAGCTGAAAGCGCAGCACCACAACGACACGACGGACCTGCGCAACGAAATGAAAAACAAGGAGCGTTTGAACGAGACGCGCTTCAATCTGATGAACACGAAGATACAGAACCTGCTGAAGGAAGTGGCGACGCTCAGCAAGTCGGCGAAAAAGAACAACAAGAACACTAAATCGGCGCTCGTGAACGCCGAGAACAGCGGCAGCGGCACGGACAGCCCCAGCACCAACTAGACCAGATCTTCATAATTTATTCGTTTTTAGCCATAATTTTGGAAAGTTTTTTCCTCTTATTTTTTTACCCTACAAATGGTTTCATTTGTAGCCTTTATACAGTTAAGCGGAACTAGGTATCAATTTTAACTCGTATTTAGCGTAAGTGCGTGGGAGGATGTTTTGTGTTTGACGACGAACGTTCTAGAAGTAAGTGGAAACTGATGCGGGTCGAAAGCGTGTGCGTTTGAAAGGACAGCGTGTAGGTACAACCAAAATTCTAATTTTTGTATATTTTTTTACGCATTTTTTTTATAACGTAGGAAACGAAATTGTAGTTGAATATTAGAATTAATGTGATTCAATAATTTATTTCTTGTTATTTTGTAACGATTATGATGGATGAATGTAGTGTTATTGAATTAAATCTACGAAGATAATAAAGCGATCATATCATTTTTCCGTTTAGTTGTCGCTGTTAAGTGTAGTCTCAATGATGACGTTGTAACCTTTATTCGAAATAATATACACAATTGTACAATAGTAGTTTAACGGGGAAATAATACCAAAAATATAGTAGTGTTGTAACCTCTTTATTGTCTTACTTTCGTATGAAACGATTTCATTCACAAAGAGTTAATGTAGATAATTGACATTTACATTTTATGAAACAAAGTAAAATATTAATTTCTCAAACTATTAATCATGAATTTTTCGACTAAAATAGAAAAGTGAGGTATATTAGTCGAATTTACCTTTGACATTAATAAAATATTATTATTTGCATTATAATAAAAGGACATTACTTGAATCGTAGAATATTCGCACTGTGGATTAGCTAATAGTCATTGTCTTTGCGGCCTCGCTCTAATATATTATGTGAATCGATGTAATTATTAAATCAACATCCCTTATTCCATTGTCTCGTGATAATTATGCAATTAGAACAATATAATGTAAATCAAAATAAATGTTTAAAAATAAATCGTTGTTTTATTTTCATTGAGCTCCGAAACAAGAGATGATAATACTTTTTTAATATGGATAAATATTTTAAGTGAAATCAAAAAAATCATTAAAATAAGATAACCTGTATGTTTTAGCGCTGTATTGCAATTACAACATCGCTAGAATATATGTATCGTCTATGGTATAAAAAAAATTAACATACTTAAGAATTTTATCATACTGTAATCATAATCTTTAATTATAAGGCTATCAATTGATATGATAACAAGATACAATAATTCAGTTGGTGCTTGTAATACTATTAAAAATGGTGAGTTTTTGTTTTTATCCATGCACTTTTTTTATTATGTGCCTCGATCAAAGTCGATTACTAAAATAATTATTATAATTTGTTATGCTTAACGAGCCTATGGATTATACCGATATAACCAAATTAAAGCGAAATTGGTTAGTGAATTACTTGTACACAAATGTACACTTAAGTATGTCTTACGGAATTTTGGTAAATGTTTCATAAAATGTTATTTTCCCTTATTTCATTTAACTTAAACAATTCTAGTCAACTTTTTGGTCCATGAAACAAATTTGCTAGATACTGGAAGCTTAGTTTCTCTTGCAATTTTCAGATATTATTTTATACAGTAATATGCCTCGTACCATGTGCGTGGGCCATGGGACGATCGATAGAACCCCCGATACGGGTGGACCTATCGTCGCCAGGGGATGTTCAGTTTTTCAGCACTTCTGACGTGAAAACCAGTTGGATAACTATGCCGATCGACCATTTTGATCCGCAAAATACAGATACCTATCAAATGGTACGTATACTTAAGTTCTTTTGAGGTTTATAATGTAACATTTTAATAGTCAAGTTACTGAAATTTTAATAGGTAATCGTAAATTTGTGAGCAATTTTAATATTAGGTAATTGTCCACAAAATTAAAAAAAACTAACAGAAGTCTATTAGAGTAATACCTACTCGATATTAAATTCAACATTTTAATATAAATGAAATTTTGAAACATGATTAAAAATTTAATAAAGTATCGTTAAGGGTATATCTATGCACGAATGTATTATCTAATCATTATGATTAATCACAATTTGAAAATAAACCATAAAAGTGGAACATTTATTTCACTTAGACAGTTGAAAACATTTAGGTAATACCTAATATCTTAAATTAGCGTTTCATGTTCAACGATGAATTCTTTGGAGGCGATGGATATCCAATCTTCATTCTTGTTGGTGGAGAATGGGACATAGTAGAAGGCTGGCTGCGAGCCGGTAACATGTACGAGGCGGCACGTGAGAATAAGGGATACCAGTTTTATACAGAACATAGATATTATGGTCAATCTTTGCCTTATCGGTAAGCTTTTCTACATAGTTTTTACGTTTTCGCTAAGTAGATATAAATCTGTTACCATACAAAAAAATCTGTTATACCTAACAGATGTTATAGCTAAAATTATTAAGAGTATTTTTTCCTTTATAAGTCTAATAGATTATAAAAATATTACACCTTACCTAGCTACGTAAATGTTCATATATAAAAATGTGACTGACTGACTGATCGATTAACGCACAGCTTAAACTACTGAACCGATCGGACTGAAATTTGGCATGCAGATAGCCACAATGCTATAAGCAACCGTTAAGAAAAGATTTTGATTAATTCAATGGGATATAATACGGCATGAAAGTTTGTACCATACAAATTTATTTTAACCACGCAAGCTAAGCTATTGTTCAAATAAATTGCATAAACTTATTTTTACAGAAACTTTACTACACAGAATTTACGTTTTTTGAACGTAGACCAAGCGCTAGCTGATCTCGCACAATTCATAGGTGAAATAAAGAGCCACCCCAGATTCGCTAATAGTAAAGTGGTGTTGTATGGAGGCTCGTACGCGGCTAACATGGTGATATGGTTCAAGCAGAGATACCCGCACCTGGTGGTCGGTGGTGTCGGCTCCAGTGGACCTATTTTGGCGAAAGTTGATTTTACTGGTAAACAATTTTATGATTAAAAATTAAAAATAAAAGTTAAGTTATATATTCTATATATATAATAAGAAAATTGAGTAAGTATTTACCTACATCTCTGCAAAACTGTTTTTGTAAATTTTGCATAACCATATACATACCCGACCATACAACAAAATGCATTAAAACAAACCAAAATTTCCAGGATATTTGGAAGTTGTGCACGAAGCATTTTTATCGGAAGGGGGTGAGCAATGCATTGCAACAATACGGCGGGGTATAGCTGACACAATAGCAGCCATGAATACGGAGACTGGAAGACGGGAGTTAGAGAAAAGCTATAGGTAAAATTTGAGTATGATTATGAGACTATCCTATATAGGACCGGGATGCTATGATGTTTGTGATGTGCGAGTCGGAGTTACGACACTTAGGGTTCTGCAAATAAAGTTCACCGATCCAATTTATGACCGTGCTAATCGCTGCTGTTATAACACTTAATAATCCAGCATAGCGGTATAGCGACAACAGAAATAAATCATGTCTGAAAATTTAAATTGTCGAAGCATCACGGTTCATGAGATGTAACCTAGTGATAGAGGGACGGACAGCGAAGTCTTAGTAAGAGAATTCTGTTTTACCCTTTGGTTACGGAATCTAAAAATAACATAAAAATGTAGCTTTTGTTACTAGGTACAGCTTTAGCTTTCAAAATTCTTTATGGAAGAGCAATTAATATCCATGCATAGTAATAAACTTACAGAAGCTTTTGAATTAATGTGCTTGGTCAAAAAGCGTAGACGGCCCACGCACGCAGACAAGCAAAGTGTTGGCAATTGTCCAATTTTCAATAACTAATTTCAAAAAGTTTTTACTAATTATAACTACAAATATAAGTTTATCTTCAACTAGCTTTATTTTCCTTCATCTAATGTTTTGCGTTTCAATAAAAATAATTAAACAACGGGTTGTTTAATTGTTTTTATTGAAACATGAATGATACTTTAAAAAAAATTTAAAAACTTTAGACTACATGCTTGAAAATTTAATAGAAATAAAATGTAACGAAATGATATGATAATTAGTGTAACAAATGTAATTGATTTACTTGATTTACTTCCAGATTGTGCGGACCGTTAGACTACAACAATGAATTCGAGTTGGGATACTTTTCGGGTCTCATCAGTTGGACATTCTCCACTTCCGTGCAACAAGCCCGACCTGGCACACTTCGAACCATTTGTAATAATTTCGCAAGTGAAGCTTACGGTATTCACTCTTTTACTAATTTAATACGGTTTAATTCTTAATTCTTTATTATTATTGCTCTAAAGATAATTAAATGCTGTAAAACAGAGAAGCATTCTCTAACTATTACTTTCTTAATGCCCTGCAGTCTTGATAATGTTCCAAATTTATAAACAATTCGCGGACTCAGTCCTGACATAACTAAATTACTGATCTGAGAACCTCTGCTTTTGAAATCGGTTAAATAAGTTGCATTTATGTATAAAGGACACTAATTTAATAGAAATAAACAATTTATTTGCAATTTAATTGCAGGAACAAATCCAATGGAAAAAATCGGTGGTTACATCGCTGCCATCCGCAACTTAGCTGCAAACGACTGTTGGAACTTGAATTACGACAATTACGTAGAAGGCTATAGAAACAGGAACACCAATTGTAAGATTATTTGAAAATTTCAGAATTTTCAGGTCAATGTTGGCAATGGAGCGGTTGGGTCGCCTGATGGTAATCGTAGGGCCCATGAACGAGTCGATTGCAGACCTTACGCCTCTACAAAGGGATTGCCGAAATTAAATTGGAAAGGGATTTAGTAAGGATTGGCGAGAGGAATAAAGGGAGGAGTAAGACTGGGAGGAGTAAGGAAAAGAATATGGGCCTCCGGCTCCCCGACTGCAAGAAGCTATTATTCAGCGGGACGCCTGTATAGTTTTGTCTTAAATTATCTTAAAGAAATCTGATATCACTGAATTGTTTCTTAAAGGTGAGAAAGTGTATTTCCATGTGTGTTCTAATAAACTTATGGACGATTTTTTTTAGCTCGTGCTTGGTACTACCAAACGTGCACGGAGTACGGATACTACCAGACTGCGCCACGCATTGGCACCGTGTTCGACCAACTGCGCTGGCTGACTGTTGCCTTCTATGTGGATGTTTGTAAACAAGCTTATGATCCAAGGTGAGCTACGTTGGTACTACTATACTATAAAGCACTTTATTAGCATTTTAATGAGAGCCAATTTCAATAGAATTCTATTCATATAAGTCTTGGTATAACGGCGTGAACGAGTGCCACTTGCTGTAGTTAAAGATCAACAGTCATATATATTATAATAGAAAATAGCATTTTTTAACATTAGTTTCTTTAATTAATTTCAAAATACTTGAGACCGAATGTGATGAAAACATTTAAAGTAAATTAACATGATAAGTTATTCAAAGTTTTATGATATACATTCGCTTGCATTTACACCCCATTATATTGTGCTGGCTTAAGTCATGGTGATTTTAACAAGCAAAGATTGTAGATTGAATTTAATTAATATTGTATTTGGACAAGATTTGTATGAATCTTATTTGTTTTCATCAGTACTATTATTCTTAACTCCAATATTATCCAATTATTGTTCTAGTTTCGACGAAGCCTTCGTATATGCGGCCGCAGAGCGCGTCAATCGCGTTTTCGGCGGCCTCGAACCCAGAGTCAACAATACCGTCAACATACACGGTTTCATCGATCCGTGGCGCGCTCTCGGAGTCTACGAGCAGGATTTGTCCGAGACTTCTCCTACTTATACTGTACCGAGGTATTTTTGTTGAACCTTTGAAAGTTACCTCTTAATTGCAGTTGGAATTTGTAGTGTAGTGAATATAAAGTGAATTTACAACTATCTGTTAAAGTGAATAATATCCAGTTTCTGTCGTGAAAGCCAAGACCCTTTTCTGTCGTGAAAGACCCTTTGCATTAATTAGCCGAGTTAAGAGTTCATCCTAAGTTCTAAAATGTTTTAATTTTTTCACATGGAAATAAAAAAAAAAACGTTAAATTTCATGTAAGAACATCATATTTTGACCAATTCTAGAATTAAATAACTATGAATAATGTGACTCTCTGTGAGAAAAAAAATCGGTTCAATCGTTCGGGAACCTACTCGGTGCAAAAAAAACAATCATATCTTTCCTCTCTATAATAATTACTAAATCGATACAAAGAAGTAAAAAAAAAACGTTATTAAAATTTGTTCGCAGGGCATCCCATTGTTTCGACATGCAACGCTGGCTCTCAACAGACACAATTAGAATGACAAACGCGCAACAAGCAGCGCGAAGACTGATTGCAAGTTGGCTAAAGTGATTCTTCTTTTATATTGTACAATGTAGAATAAATATTTTTAATTCATTATGTTTTTCAATTTATAAATCGAAAATACAAGCAAGCTGTTTTACATCAAGACAATTGTAGCATAAAAACAAATGATAATAATTTTAGTTTTCTATTATTTTGTTTTTTTTTTTTTTTGTAAAATATATTTAAGACGAAATTGTGTTCGTATTTAAATAGCTGTTAGCTGCAGGCTGTGAAATGTTATTTTTATTAGTAGTGGTTGCCTATAATTGTGACAGCACTAAGTCTTTTTTGTTTAATTTTATAAAACTCTCTATCCACGTTATCCGTGTATGTCATGTTGGTGATCCTTAATGTAATAAATAAATAAATAAATTATCAGCTTGAATAAAACAGCTGCAGGTAGTAGTAGAACATAGAAGAAATATGTAATTGTACTATCTGTTGTTTAAAAGAACAGTATTAAGTAGGTAAACGGTACTTTGTGTGATAAGAAAATATTATTCTTATCCTACTTCCAATGCAAAACTGTAAGGAATTGAATATGCTTGTCATTTTATTAACAAGATTTTGATGTGTTTTGTGACCAAGTCATCAGTGTGAAGGGAGTTGCCATTAAAGAAAATATTTGTGTAGATAGATAATAGATATAATACAGTGATAAAGTGACGGGAGTAAAGGTTATCAAATAAAATTATACATTTCGAATCCCAATCATGTCGAGAATACACTTTTTATTTTCAAATTCCACATCGTGACAAATTTTATTTCCACAGAGAGTTAGTTATTAGAAAGTTTAACGGGTCGAAACAGATCGAAAAATACAACCACAATTACACTACCCGAACTAGGAATAATCAAAATTCTAAACGTCTAAATTCATAAAGTTCAATTACTTCATCTAAATATCGGCAGCATCATAAATGCACAATGCCACTGCCCCGAACGGGTCGGTGTGTTTTCGAAATGGCTCTTTTCCACTTTCGATCCTTTTCGGAAACACAACACAAATCGCGCTGCGGCCGAGGCGAGCTGAAGAATTATACTAAGAAAAAAAAAA
>NW_024045132.1:2127524-2163909 GCF_012273895.1 Zerene cesonia | reverse complement strand
GGGAAGCCCTCGCGCCCGAAGTGCCCGTACGTGCTCGTCTTCTGGTAGATCGGCGCGCGCAGGTTCAGCTCCCTGCGCCAACGGTCGCAATTTGTTCAATACGATGGACAAAAAGGTTTAAACAACATTTAACGGGGATCACGGGTGGCCGAGAGGCTAGGCGTTGCTACGGTTAGGCAAGATACGCAGGTTCGAATCCTGCCTCGTGATCAAATTTTTTCTATTCTTTCAAAATTTCTAATTTATAAAGCATTTCAATGCTATAAAACTAAAAATTAAACATTTAAACATTTCATATCCACATACTGTAACCTCATAAGATTATTGTAAAAGAACCAAAGAAAAACAGGTTCTAGAGAATATAAAACGATGTAATAATAACTATGGTTCAATATGCAATTAATTTTATAATACATTTTTAAAGCCTTTGTTTATCACTTTATTGAGCAATGGCATATTTTATTGTTTTACAATGCTTTTTCTTTAAAATTTATTATGCAATTTTTTTGTACGAATATATATTTCTATGTGTGAATAAATACATTTAAACCCAATATTACAGATAATATTCATTTCCTGCGCAACTATTATTATTACGTTCTACACCTTCACTTTAAGTAGCACAGTAATCATTTGTTTGAACACAAATAGCCTATTAAATACTTTAGACAAATACGCGAATAGAAAAAAAAATTGTTAACCAAAACAACTCACCTGACGATTTTGCCTGGTCTCAAATCAAAGTTCTTTTGTACAATAGAGAGCAGTTCCTGCTGTGTTTTGTGTGATGTCCCGTAATCGAAGACTGTGATAGATAGAGGCTCGGCCACTCCGATAGCATAAGCGACCTGAAATACAGTAATATTAAATACTAATACTAACATTTTGAGAATTTGTTTGTTGGTACTAATAAGCTCCGAAATTACTGATACGATTTCGAAAATCTTACAATAGACGAAACTATGTCATTTAAAGCTCTCCTCTGTTAATGAGGTTATTATAATATAATTTTGTAATGCATAATATAGAATGTTATTAATTACATTTTCCCCATATAGCATTACTAAAACATTTTTCGGATAAGAAGCGATTTAACCGTAATTCTTTTGTTTTATTTTTTGCCTCGAACGACGGCACTAGCCCGCTTTCTGCGGCGACACATGGCCACCTCGAACGGCGGCACAAGCACACAACGGCACGCACCTGCACCATGCAGCGGCGGCACAGGCCCGCCTTGACGAGCGACTTGGCGACCCAGCGCGCGGCGTACGCGGCGGAGCGGTCCACCTTGGTGAAGTCCTTGCCGGAGAACGCGCCGCCGCCGTGCGCGCCCCACCCGCCGTACGTGTCCACTATGATCTTGCGCCCCGTCAGACCCGCGTCCGACTGTAGACGAAACAATTACATGTTATGTAAACACATTTATGTAGTTAATAAAATGGGAGAAAAAGATAATTCTTTTTCACAGAAACACCTGACTGGATCTGTATGAATTTGTAGACAGGAATTATTCTTTACATTCCCCTATGCTACAATAGTTTATATTAATACTAGTTATTTCTTGAAAGATAGATCACCTAAATTATATTTACGATACAATCTGAATCTTTTTCCTAAATAAACATCAAGAGAATAACATTAATTTTACCTGAGGTCCACCAATGATAAATAGCCCACATGGGTTGATATGAACTACAGTTCTTTCATCTAAATATTGTGCTGGGATCACCTCCTTGATTACTTTTTCTCTGATTTCATCGCGAAGTGTGTCCAAAGAGATCTAAAAAGAAATAAAACAGTAAACATTAAATTTTTATTCTTGAAACATACATAATATGATAATTGTTATTGTTGTTTGTAAAATTCCAACTTAAAAGATTAAATTGAAGTAAGTTGTTAAAAATATTCTATAGAAACTGAAATAGTTATGCTGTTTTAATTTATAAAATATCGACTAGGCGGGAGCCCTACTGCGTCCCCAAATGAATAGGATCAGTTGCCTTTTAATTAAAATAAGAATTTAGTCTATTTTCTTACGAATATTGATCATTTTCATTGAAGTTACCTTTTCAGAATGCTGTAATGAGACCACAACAGTGTGGACTCTTTGAGGAACTGTAGCACCACCAGCAAAAATGTACTCGCAGGTCACCTACAAGAATATTACACATAAATTAAAATAAAAATGTATACATTTGATAATAAAAAGTAAATTATTATATAATATTTAAATTAAGTGAAATAACATGTCTGTAATAATACCAGAAAGCAAGGATAACAACTTGCTTGTAATTTAATAGATAAACATTTTGAAATTTTGTTTAAAATATTAAGAATTAAAACTTTCAATTACCTGTGTTTTTGAATCCGGTCGTGCCCACCAAAATTCACCGTTTCGCCGGAGTTCAGCAATTTTCTGATTTAGTCTATGTGCGAGTACTACAGTCAATGGCATACATTCCTCTGTTTCATCAGTAGCATAGCCGAACATCAAACCCTGTTAAGGCGCAAATTATATTAATATTTAGAATTTATTATCTACATTTGATATGTGGATGAACATCTGCTTGTGTTATGTATAACTATTCAATTTAATCAATAGTGTTCAAGTTTTTCAATCAACAACTCTGCTGCTGGCTGATTAAATGCTTCAAGGACATATTCTGTATCATTGCATGTTTAAATTAAAATTCATATTCCATCTAATATTCCCAACAACCGCCTGAATGTGGTCACTAGATTGAATACACAGTTTATGAGTTAGGTTTAGACTGAAAATAGGCACTTTCTTCTAATAACCATTGATAATAAATCTTTCATAATTATTTTAATAGAATAGAAACATTCACATATATACATTCACTTAACACACCTGCACATATATTTTCATAACAAAATTAAAAAAATATAGTATGCTCTGTAAGATTACTGTAAGAAACATTAGATTAATACCAAATCTGTCATTTTCTAGTACAAACTTACCAATACAAATATACAACTATGGGTGATAATATATTGAAAGTTATAAGGATGCTTATTTTTAGTTCAAGGTAACCCAGATTTAAGATGAGGATTAGAGAATAGATTATTTCATGGACAACATATATTTAAGTAAATATTTATATCATTGTCAATACATAACTATTAATAAGTACAGTTGCTACTTTGTTATGTATTGAGGGAATTGAAATTATAATATCCAATCCTAAAGATTTATTTAATTGATAATAAGTCACACATACAAGTTAAATATATAAGGAAAACACCTAGTGTAGGCATAAATAATTCTTTATTATTTATTATGGTGCAATAAGATTAGGAAATCCCAAGAGTGATACCTCCAGTATGGATGGAGTAATATGGGTATGATAATTACCCAAAAATAATGAAAACATGATACCAGGTATTTTGTTAGTAGGAAAGCTGTAAGTAAGGTAAAAACACCCTGTAGGATAGTCCAATAAGAATATAATGATCTTATACTAAATTTATAATTTTGATAGAATTCACATTCATGTAACATACTAATTTTTTAATTCCAAAGAAGAGTACATTGATACAAAAGCTTTGATGAATTGAAAACATTGTGCCATACCTGGTCTCCAGCACCAACTTCTTCATCATTCCGGTTTTCATGCACCCCAGCGGCTATGTTTGGTGACTGTTGGTCCAGAGCCAGCATCACACTGCACGTCTTGTAATCAAACCCTGACCCAACATGCATTTACTAATAAATATGTATTGAACTTATGACAATTTTTCTTAACATTAGATCTGTCCTACAATAGTACATGTTATGAATGATGTTGGCCTGCCAATCGATTAGACATGCAATTTTTCGGCAAATATTTTGATTGTATCCCAATTTTCGTGCATTTGCCCAAGATTATACCTGATCTCCTGCCCCAATATCCAATTCATCTCTATCTTGATAGACCCCATCAGCTATGTTGGGACTCTGTTCTTCAATTGCCACTAACAAATTTAGTGTTCGCCAATCAAAACCTAGTGTGCACGAAAATATTATTTAGACTAGCTCCAACTTAGAGGTCAAACAAGAATTTGGAATAGAATTCTGTGTTATGCATTTGCTGGCAGTCTGCCAAAATAATATAAGGTTGTTTACTAAAATATTTACCTTTGGAAGAGTCATCATAACCAATATGTTTCACGGTTTCTCTCACAACCTTCTGATAATCGACGTTAGCCTTCGAGGTAATTTCGCCGCACAATAATACCATGCCCGTTTTTGTAACTGTTTCTGTTAACCATTATTAAGAATGTAGTTAAATTGAGTTGAAAGAGTATAAAAATGTAATAGTAATTGAAAAGAGTATGAATTTACCACATGCAACTTTAGCGTCAGGGTCCTGCGATAGATGTGCATCGAGGATAGCATCACTTATTTGATCGCACATTTTATCTGAAACATAATACCAATTTACATCTTTGTCCTTTATTGTTATTTACGAACAAGATTGATTGTACTGCTCCAACCACGTGTTTTGATTATGGCCAACATAACAAGACCCATTATATATGATGTAACTGATTGTTATTCTTGCACCACAAATTAAACTCTTTTAGAGACACATGGAGTTGTCACATATATATATTGTAATATTTTTTCATTTTTACACTAAATTTGCGCACATGTCTTTGGTCGGCCATTTTTTGTATATTATCACAATTCCTGTACTCTTTGCTGAACTAACCTGGATGACCCTCGCCCACTGATTCTGATGTAAATAGGAACACTGATCCATCTTCCATATCATAACTATGGCCGTTCGTTTTCGCGTAGCCATTCATTTTTGAGGTTTCCGGCATTCTGAATTTAGAGTTAGCCCACTAAAATAACACCACTAAACCCTCTCGTAATAATACTGTGGAAAAGAGGCCCGGCGCGAGCTCACGCCGATATTTATAAGGTCGGAGTGGCGCTGTAGTGTCTTAAATATTGACCAATCAGCGATAATCCTGTGCGTCACTGCTTCACCAATTCCAATTTGCTATTGGTGTAAATATTATGTTTTGATTCTGTATAACCTAAAAAAAAAATACCATGTGTAATCTGTGATAGGAAGAAAATTGGCGCGGATTTTAAACGTACAATAATTTAAACTATGGACTTTTTTCTATAATATTTAATTATGGTTAGTGAAAAACATAAAATTAACACTGTAAATTTTTCTTTAAGCAAATAAAATTTATTTTCTTTTTATATTCGTATGTTTCCTTCTTAGAAATATCTACAATAAAATAAATTTTAAGTAGGTTAAGGGTTTGAATTATGTATGAATTGTTTAATTTTTGTGAAACTAAATTATTCAAGTAATAAATTTAATTATCTTAGTAAAAAAAAAACAATTTTACACGAATTTACTATATTTGGTACTAGACACTAGTTAGTATTGTTTATTTTTTCTTTTAGCTCGTTCGGTAACTTCCTGATTACGATCGTAGTACCGAAGATTCACAATAGGTACCTAGTAATAAATATTAAAAAAAATCCATAAAAACTTTATATATACTTATTCAATACAACTATTTGAGTACAAATGTAATAAAACCTTTGTTAGACAGACACATAAGGCACTGGAAGTCACTTAACACACTTCACTGACGAATTTTATGAATAAACGTTTTCCTCTGAGATGCGCTTGCGTACTGACTCCGAAACTGAAAAGTCTGTTTACTTAAAGATAACGACTTCGCACAAAACATGCAGTTTAATGATGAGTTCAACATTGTAGTGTAAGAGCGAGATTATATCAAATAAAACAAATAATTATTATATGTTTAATCAGATGGCTACTAATCTCTTCCGGTATTACACTGTTTATTAATATGTTGTTTTATCTATTAACTTCCTAATCTTACCCTTTTACAAAAAGTCTTCTGAAGATTCTATTTAATTTAGCCTTCTTAAAAATTCAACCAGTCGAATTCGTCCATAATCGCTGTTTTATTTACCTACGTATTTTAATTTCTATTTACAAAGAAAATAATTATATTGTAGGTAAGTTTTAAAATATGTAATAAAATAAAATGTAGTTGAACACTTCATATTATTTAAATGAAGCCTGAAGATTCAAATGCGCTTCAAATAGAAGTCTAAGCGAAAAATATCAGTTTGAGTTTATTAAAATCATCGTTTCAATATTATTCAGCTTCTGTACTATATGAAAACTATACGGAACGGCCAATGTGAAAGATCATTGATAATTACGTCCATCTCTTGATAAATACTTCTGTAATCGAATCAACAACAATCCAGCATTAAAGAGATAATATTTTGTGTTTACTAAATATTGATAGGTATCTGTAATAATCTTAAAAGATATGCAATGGATAATTAATATGAGTTTCTTTCGTGTTTATATTATTAGTATATAGAATAGCTTCGTAAAAAGAACGCGACAATTTCAAAACAGTCATTTTCGGTACGTGAAGAATCATAATTAAACATAAGAAGAATTTCTTTTTGATAAATATCATGAGAAATTTCATAAATCGAAAAAATATCTTTGCTTACATTCCTATAATCTTACTTTAACAAGAACAGCTGACAATTTAGGTTGTCTTAATCCGGGAAAGGTGCGTTAGAAGGTGTGTTTTCTAGTTTTTAGCTCTAAGCTCTTTTTGTTTTTTTGAATGTTAGGATACAAAATTAACTTTCTATGAAAATATGGGTTTTGTTTATAAATGCATTGCTTGCTATGATGTATAAAATAATTATTAAATGGATTATGATTGATGACGCAGTATACAGCTTGCATTTTATTGAAATATTTATAAGACTAATGTTTCAATCATAAACACACATTGGAGGTCAGAGCACACCATGACAATGCAATTAATAAGTAACTATTATGTTCCATCTAATTTGAATTGATAATAAAAAGAAATTCATCATTCATCTGCAATACGGAATATCCATATAAATATACATAAACAGCAATAATAGTCTTGTACAATTTTATTTTTAATTAGCTAAACTAGCATAATATGTATGTATCAGAGACTGAAACATGCATCCTTAGTTAGTGTTCCCTGATTAGTATAATCTGGGGATCTTCAAGGTAGAGTCAACAGGTACCTTCTAGGGAAGCGTGCTCCATTTTAGACTACAATACTACCAGTAGCCAGTAGGCGATGGTAGCCAAGCGCTTCCCTATCACACATAAAAAAAAAATCAATAATTGTAACCGATGAATTGATTTTTATACTTTTTATTGCGATCTTTTAAATATTTTAATTTTAGTCATACTTTACTTTTTCATTACGTTAGCATTCTTTGCCTATTTTAAAGGATGAAATAAAAAAAAATTTAATAGGGATACGGTATTAGTACATAATTATTATACTCCTGGTTTGGTCCAAGATATTTTAGTAAAATTACTTACTGTGTAGTTATCACGTTATAGTAGAACATTACTTCAGGTGAGTTCATTTCATTGTACATTAATTATTATATTCCTGCCTTTTTTGCGAATTTATCTTCAATAATAATAAACAGAAAAATTATGAGGTATATTATGAACTGTAGAATTAATTTAAAAGTGAAACGAAATAATATTCTAGACGCCCTAAAATAATTGTATAATCACTTATTTAATTTATTATTGATCATAATCACCATCCAAAACCTTACTCTCTATACTAAATATTCATTACAAATAACTGGTGGTTAATTAAACGAAGTCTGTGAGAAATTTGTCATTACAACTGATTATCACGTGTTTATCACTTATTATGTGTTCATTTTGCTACTTCATTGGGAAGTTAATGTTACTAGGTATATTGCATAATACTGAGTTGTGTCTGATAATCTTTAACTTTTTGACAACAACCTTGATAATAAGAAACATAATTTTGTAAGCTGAAAATATTGAATCTCGCTAAGATTTCATTTACATGACGAAATCTCGTATCGTATTATGTTTAAATTTCCTTTGATCCATTGTTTAAAATTTCATTACTATATTTATTGCATTACGCGTGTTAAGGCGTACAGTTCTAATAATATCTGAAAAGCGTTTCAAATTAAATGCAATTAAAGTTGAACTGTTACTGATCTAATAATTTCTAAATGTAAGTACCTACACAACTGTTAGACCATAGACTGACATGCGAACTCGTGTAGGTATATTGAACTTAGTTGTATTCATGCTCATAAGTGTTCTATTGATCGCATTGTCCATTTAAATATTATTAATTTTTTATTTTTTACTACCATTCCGTTTACGGCAAAGAAAATCGTAGTGTATAAACACTACGATTGTCTAAGAAGTATGAAATTTTTTAAAACTCTAGTATCTTATATCTTTCCAACTGTTAATTTTTACAAAAACCTATATTAAAAGCGCTATATATATATATATATATTATTAATTGCGTATTCGGTTTTTTCTTATTCCCGGCTGTAAACTTATATGTCCATGTAAACGATTCACCTTTAAATTTTTTAATGTAGCTTAAAATGGTAAATGTTTTTTTTCTGTTTCATTATGAGTACCTATATAATATGTCTACAGTTGACTAATTTGAAAAATCATCGCCATTACCATTACACGACATGCGCAATGCGACATCGATACACAATAATATTAATGTTAAGTATAAAACTAACTCTATTTGTGTATGAAATTAAAATTGACTCACATAATTCACGATTACTCAACCATATAATTGCTAAACAGAATATGATTTTTACGATACTTTTAAAAATTCATTAGTCGAACAATTAAATGAATCGGCTTATGAGCTTCGTTAATGCTGCTCGTATTACGGTGTTTGGCAAGCATTGCCGCCTCAACGCGCATAGGCTTGGCATCCAGGATAAGAGTCATTTTTATAACATACACAACAAGCTTCATTTAACTAATTGTATACCTGCACCATCCAATATACATAATAAAAAAAATATTTTAGATTCCTTTGCGTGCGCTGCGTAAACGGTAGGTTACATACATATTATAAAATGTAAGTAAATTACAAATATAAGCATGAATATGTGGAAACTTCCTAAGCCGCTTTGAGTACTTTTTGGTACAGAAATACCTTATGGATTCGCGTTTTCGCGATTCTTTACAATCCTGGTAACATATCTATTTGCATAATAGTTCAGACTACGAATTGACCTCTGCTCTGAGATTACAATTAATCTTAAAATAATATTATGATAACTTTTAGCAAAAGCAAAATACTCCGAAAAAACAAAGCAATAAAAAGAAAACATTGATTTAAGATTACGACGATGTTGCGTAAGCATTTAGAGATAGGATGTTTTTAATAAGTATTCTTTTTTCTTATAATATTGTTAATCCTTACTAATATAATGTAATAGTTATTAATCATCCCTTAATCATTTCAATAGGTGGCGTGGGATGTCCCTTAGATACAAAAAACCAAAAGAGTAGAATAAATTCCGTTGCTGAGGCGGGATCACGGGTGGCCGAGAGGCTAAGAGAGTCGTTAATATGGTTTGGCAAAATGACGCGGGTATTATTTCGATTCTTTCAAAACTTCTCATCTTTAAATAAATAAAACTAAAAATTAAATATATGCCTATCGTTTTATTTATTTCTTCACCAGGCGAGCGCAGCCGTGAGCAGCAACTAATATTATTACAACGTAATTAATTGTTGTAATAATTTCCGAAAATCATAATTAGATGGCCAGTTACAAATAGACCAGCAAGTGCTATTTCACAATTTTATTTGTATTCATATGAATATCTCACATGAAGCAAAGGGAACATTTTATGAACTGTTATTAAATATTATTAAATTTCATTTTTCGAATCCATTTGAAATACTTTTTCATGCAAGAGGAATGTTTCTTTTTTATGTAATAATGGGCCACTGAGCTGGTGTTTCAGCTGATGTGAAGCGATCACCACCGTCCATAAACATTTGCATTTTTCAGGGTAGTGAATAAGGAAAGGGTTGAGAACGGGAATAAAGAAGTAGACTGGGAAGGGTAAGGAAAAAAATAAGGGCCTTAGACACATTCTCTCACCGAACGAAACACAGTAGCATGCTAGATCTTAAAATAGTTCACGTCAACCTTCCTTGGGGGTATGGTACCTTCCTCGGAGCTGTCTTAATTCGTGCCGAAGTGTGCTCGACGCCCACTTTAAACTGTATAGTTGAAGCGAAACTCCCGAATTCCCGAATCGTCGAACTTCCCGGTCGCACATGGTTGCTCGTTTTTCAATGCATAAATTTGGAAACTACCCAATTAAGATTACAGTTTGCTTCTTATATTGAGACTGACTTTATCACACTATGTGTATTGTATAATATTTTCTGACTCATGGAGTCTGTTTACTTTATGTTAATATTTTTCATGTATTTGACCTAAAGCCGATCCCATATTTAATATGAATTATGAATTAAACAACATTAACTCATAGGTTAAAAAGAAAATTTATTCGTGATAACATTAAATAATTACCCGTGTTTGTGATATTATTGCGATTGCTAATTGTTAAATATAACTGTCCATAGCATTGTTTTCTAAAGACTAAAGTGGTCAGTCAAAGATAGTGGATACGTTGCATAAAAATAAGATTATTAAAGGTTATCACATAAGAGATGTTAAAATATGCTTAATTACCCAATCTGTATATTTATGATTATGTAAACTAAAGATTAAATTATTTTATTATTATGATTAAAAGTATGTTTATATTAACGAATTAAAAAATATAGGAACTTAAATGAACAATTAGATTTAGAGATGCTAACAATTTATTGTTAGCATTTCTAACTTACTAGTTTCAGGAGCCATACCATCGAAACTGATTCGATCATTTTACTTTCAATTCGATTACGTTTTTGATTCGACGTCTACCTTAAATTCTCCCTTTGTAATCAGTTCGAGTTTTATATTGTAAGTACGTGGTATTATTGAAGGAGATCAAAATTTTCAATTGAACCACACGCTACATTCGATAAATATAAATTGCATGAGCTAATGCTCATAGGTTAAATAGACAGGTTACCTAAATAAACTACAAACGTATTTCTTTTGTTTTAGAATAATAAGTTTGTTATAGTAATGTTTTTGTAAATTCATGACTTTCTTAAGTAAATAATGTTTATGTATAAATTGAAAAATTTATTTCATAATATGTCGTTTAACTACTCAAAAAATATATAAATAACGGAGTAGTTTTTTTACCTGCAATCAGTCGTTAGACTATGATGAGAGGATGAGATATAAAAACGTATGACAGAAAAGACGCTGCTCCCATTAGAGTCTGCCCTATCTTCAAGGAAGTCAAGTAAAAAAGTAGTTATTCATAAAATATTGTATTCTGTGCTTTATCACTATGACTTTTGACTGAATGTTTCTCGAACTTCGATGTATATTGATAATAATAATACAGATAAGACAATCTTACTACCAGTAACTTTTATCAGGAATTGTCATCATACGTTATTCCTTTTAAAATTCTAATAGGGATCAGGGTCATTATTGTTTTGTTATATTGAATATTTTACATCACATGTTTTTATCCTTATAAACGACAATGTACTAGACAATGGTATTGCGCATGAAATATAAAGAATATAAATTAGGTACTTTTTACGTGTGAATTGTGACCTATGTAGTTCTAGAAACTATTTATAATACAGAACATTTGTTAAAAAGA
The DNA here is from genome assembly GCF_012273895.1 of Zerene cesonia. Lineage (NCBI taxonomy): Eukaryota > Metazoa > Arthropoda > Insecta > Lepidoptera > Pieridae > Zerene > Zerene cesonia. The sequence continues at coordinate 2,152,241 of NW_024045132.1, read as the reverse complement.
AATGTATGTACCTATGTATGCAAAGCCATAAAATAACTATAAAATGTTACCTTGATAAGTAATGAAGCAATTTTAAACAATTTTACGTTTTTAATCATTATTTCTTAACCTACATACATAACTTATCACCAATGTTGTACATCAGTAGTCAGTAGGTACCTGTGTATGAAGAACTTAAACAATAAATATTCAAATCGATTCAAATAATTATTTGTCACGTTTTTGGTGGTTAGGTTATTTACCTACCTACACTCAATGACATTTTCTTTGCATTTGCAAATTGATGATGTATCATGTATTGTTTAACCTTTCACAACTTTTGTGAATATTAAACACTACATAACATTTTATCAATGTATGCATTACTAACTGTGAATCATTTTATTAATCGAGACAAGTGTCTAACTGTAGGAGACATTGTGTAGTCATATTTAATTACCTGCATATAATGTTCTCAAATATTTCTTATAACAAAATCTTATAGAAGAAGATTATATAATACGATTTCGATAAAATTTTATACACAGATACTTAGTTTGTGAGTCTGAAATGAACATGAACAATTTTTATTTCTGAAATCCCACGGGATCGAGAAATATGTAAAGAATTCCCGAGACTGAATAGTACTTTTCTATATAATGTAATAAATAATAAAATTTCATGTAGAAAGACACGTACAAAATATAATTAAAGAGTTAAATACCTACTTATAATGTATTCAGTCTACCGAAAATTTAAATAATGTATGAAGCTTCAATTGGTTTAACGTATAATTTTATAAAATATTAGGTTGTTTTAGTGTAAGCGGAAGATAACAAATGGCATTTTTTGACTGCCTTGAATAAATGTACAATCGGTACATTGTATAAAACAAAGTTGCTTTCTCAGTTCCTATGTCCCTATATATTCTTAAATCTTTCAAACTACACAACGGATCTTGATGTAGTGGTTCAAGTTCCTCTTGAATAACATAATATTATGCTAGTTGTATTATATTATCTGTATACATGCTTGTAATATGTTATATTTTTAATAAAACGCCATCTATTGGAATGCAATTTTGGAGTGATTCAAACGGTGCATTATGGTGAATCTTCTCACAGGGGCGTGATTATTTCTTCGCGATAAAAAGTAGCCTATTTCACTATTTAGCCTTCTAACAATCGCCACATACAAAGCGACCTCTCTGTTCCGACGTGAAAGAAGGATAAAAAACAAATAAACACACTTTCGCGTTTACAATAGTAAGAACTAGCATATATATTAGCTGTGGTAAGGATGACGTCAGCAATGCATCCCGCTCAAAGTACGACATATCACATACAATCATCCAATTTTATTACGCAATGGAACGCAAAACTGATTTATTAGTATTTAAAAGATATGATTTAAGAGACATGGTCAGTCCTGTTATCGTACTAATGAATGATTAGTGATCACTGGGGTCACGACATGCAAGCAGACACGTGTCCGTTATAGCGCCTGAATTATTGTGAGAAATATAAGTATGATTATTTAAATTAGTTATGATAAAGATGCTTATATAGATATGCATATGTAAATAATTCGTAAAATCATTATGGGATTGCCGTGAGCTGGTAACTTGTTTTTCCTTAAAATATTATTTATATAAGTATATAATCTATAAGAATATAACATCAAAGCTTATTACTATTGCGACGCATATAATATGTAATTAAATAGACATGGGCTCCTCTTTACCAATGGGCGCTTTGATTATTTTTAACATCACACATTTTACGAGCTTTGACGTATTTTTTGTAGAGAAATGAATGTGTCAAAGGCCCCGCTATCCTATCGTGGACCATGGACTCCTAATATAGGGTAAGGTCACCCTTGAATATTGTTGAAATTTTAGTAAATATAAATTGAAATTCCCAAAACATTCCTTTATTCCTCCATCAAGCCTTTCCTTATCCCTTATCCTGTAAGTTAGCAATATATTTGCTAAGGCTTATAGCCACTGTAAATATTAATGACAGTGTCAGTCGCTTTTCTTCAGGCGACCCTCCATCTCCCCAATATAAGGAAAATGTAAAGTAAATTAAATCGAAAGTATTCATCCTAACGTTAAAGCTTTACTGCTGAAATTATGCCTGAGAATGATGGAGTTGTGACGCACGCGGAGATGTACGTGTTACTAATTTATGTTTAAAAATAATAGCACTATCTTCTTTGATCTTGCATATCCATTTACAAGAAGAAAACACAGAAACATTTTTAAGGTAAATACGGAATAAAATAATCTTATATTCCATCGAAATTTTGCGATGACGATAAATGTTACAAATGTAAGCATTTGCTTTTGTGTTGCCATGAACTAAATACATAAAAAATATTTTTATTTATTTGTCATAAGATTCAATTACGGGAAGACAGGAGAGGCACATCTATTGTTAAATTGTAGCTGTTTACCTTACAAACCTACAACACCGTGAATTATTTAATTCTTATTGATATAATATATGTGATGAATTTTAATCTGGTATATAATTTCTATGTAACTGAAGAACTGTGTGTGGCTTTAAACTTGGAAGTATATACAAACTGTTACGCCTGCTAAAATTTTTCCAAAGTACGAAAAAAAATGGCAAATAATATCGAAAACCTATCAAAGCTTTAAAATTTCACCAGATTAAGGCAGTAAAGCAGTCTATGGGAAGTGGTGGACAATTATCATCACAATCTCCCCCAATATGAATTCTGATTTTATAATATTATAATTTGCGTCTTAAAAAAAAAAATTGTCAAAAGTAGCGATGTTCCTTATCACAAAGAATCAATGTCAACCACAATCAGGCGTTAATATTTAGGTATTGTGTGAGATGCAGATTTTACCAAGAAATTAGTGTTAGTAATTATCTGGTAGTTAAAAACTTTATTTTTACGTACATTATTTTTTCGAATTGTTATCTTTGTTATTGTTAGTATAGTAGAAAATAAAAGACGCAGTTAATCTGTTTGGCTCTATCTAAAATTTACATTTTAATTAATTTAAAAACATTTTATTCTACGTTAGCATAGAACTTGTATTTTACCTAACGTTTATTTTACCTAACTTGTATATTACCTGCGTATATTGTAATATGTTAAATGCTAATTTTATAAGGAAAATAACTTATAATGATTGACTGCGGTTCTATACATTTACTAGCTGATACACTCGTCTTCATTCGCGAGCCAGACTATAAACTATCTCTGTACCAAATTCCATATAGATTCCAACAGAGGTTTTTGCTTGAAGAATTACAAAATTCTTTCATTGTTATAAGCTTTTATCGTTTAAAATATCAGTAATTAGTATGTAAATTGGTTGGTATTATTTTGAATAAATTCAAATTAAATATTTCTATTAGCTAATTGCTTTTTCAAACAGCAGTTTTTTTTCGACTTTTTGCTACGGTCGGTCGGTTCGGTCGGTACGGTCAGGGGTATGGGCGTTACATACACTACATCTACTGAACCGAACCTGGCCCCGCAGGGATCAGAAAAGAGGTACCTTGTCCTCAGACTATACGAATCTACATGGCCCTTTCACCTAGGTCCAATTCGCTTCTTTTTTATTAATTTTATGCACTCTAAACCTGCTAACCTGAACTTATTTAAAGCAGGGATTTGGGATTAACGACGAATAACATACAACACCTTTTAAGGGTTTGTATAATTTTTCACTATTCAGTTTTATTGGCCAAGGCATAAAATACACGACCAATAAAAAAATTAACACATAAATATTTATTGATACGTGATAAGTGAATTTTCACTCAGTCATTAGGTATTCCAATCTCGGCATATTTAGTGATTAATTTCAGATAACAATTGGTTGTCGAGTAGATAATTTGTAAACACTGCTGTTTAGCACAATCGTTGTCGTAGTGGAATTGTAAGAAAATATATTGAGACAATCAACAAAGCTGTTATGGTTTGGTCTCGTGCTATCCGTGAAGCCAAACGGTTGGATGCTGAGCCTGAGAATACAATAGATTAGTATCAGTAATCACAACGATTTCATGGACAAAAAGTGATTAAACATTTCGTTACGTCATTATGTTATTGCAACATACCCGAGGTGTAGTGTTCAATAATGTTTGGATATTGTAGATCGGAAGTGACTTTGAGCTTTCTATGGATTTTTGCTACAACTGAGGTAAAAATTTCGTCGCTAGTATCATATTTATTGAGTAAATACAATTCCCTCCTTTCGTAATCGGAGCAGTAAACAATGCTTCCTTTATCGATAGTCAATTCAGAATTTTAAATGCGTTACAGGTTTTAATAACCATATTAATTAAATAATTTTACTTTTAAACAAAATTATATTTACTCAAAACCATTAATCAGAAGCGATATTATTTAATAAACATTGTTTATATTTTACCAAAACAATTACCTATTATCAGGCTTGAAAAAATCCATTGTTTTTATTGAAACTTTAAGCGTTGATAAAAGAACATAGACCGAACAAATAAATCGTAGTTTCATCTTCGTGTCAGTGTTATGAAATTGCATTTTGAGGCCTTGAGTGTGCCTTTAGCACGAATTGGACCAGCTCGCACCGGGGAAGGTACACCACACCCCTACAGAAGATTGGCTTAAAATTGTAGCATGTTGTGTTTCGTTCGGGGAATGGGGGAGCCGGATGCCCTTATCGATTTCTTCACACTTCCTAGTCCCTTTCTTTATCCCGCCATCCATCCTTACTTTATCTTTTACCCCCCACAACAGGCAACTCATTTAGCTGATCTCTACAGATGTTCATATGCAGTGCAGGGCATTGGTGATCGCTCTACATAAGGGGAACCACCAGCTCAATTGCCCGCTTTTACAGAAAAAATGTAGATGTATGTATGTAAAATAGAATTAGATATCAAGTTGTGTTTTGTTTAGGTTCAAGCTTACTTCAACGATGGCCTCAACCCTGTGAGAGTGGACCTGAGTGTTTGGCATCAGCGCAACCCTAGAGTAGCGCTGCGAACTAACGACCAGCTCACTTGTGAAAAGCCTAATATTTATATATGCGAGGTATTTTACAAAATTGATAAAATTGTTTGATGTTTGCTGTTTTCTATCCCAGATAGACGTATTTTTATATTATTACTAGCTGAGCCTCGCGGTTTCACCCGCGTAAGTCCGTATTCCGTAGGAATATCGGGATAAAAAGTTGTCTATATGTCATTCCAGTTGTCCAGCTATCTACGTACCAAATTTCATTACAATCCGTTAAGTAGTTTTTGCGTGAAAGAGCAACAAACACACACATCCTTACAAACTTTCGCATTTATAAATAATTAGTAGGATGAGCGTACCTCCTTCTCTTCCATGTACCTATATGCCAATCTTGTTTATATGAAAACTTCAATAAGAAATTTCTGATAGAAAGCCGTGGGATATTAGAATGAAGCTTTTCCAAAACGACACTTTGGCCATTAAATAACCGTCTTTATTTACTCAAATTTATGTTTCGTAGGAACCACCAAACATAGTGCCATCAGAGATTGGTAAAGCGTGCAATTTCCGTAATGTGCAGTACCATGAGCAAGTGTACCGATGGGTCGCGGGTCGGGGGTGTCTACTCTACACCCCTGACTTTTTGTTTGTCAATGGAAGTAATCCTATCAATTTGAATGCTGGCTGCTTTTATGGGAATTTGTTCGCGCCTTGCTTGGAAATTGTAAGTTTTTTTTTTATGTCCATTATTAGTAAGTACTAGTTATATTTATATTAGTAAGTACCATTTTTGTATTATTACCATAGCTTACAGTTTGGATCCCATTGTGTGAACCTGCAGGCATCTGTTTTATTCTGTGACTTGTAAGATTTTCAGATAATTATCGAATAATAAAGAGCGCAAATTTTGTTTATGTCATATTTTATAATTAAATATACCTGAATAAAGATTTGCTAAAAGATACTAGATTTGATCATGTAATTGAGTTGCTATATTCTGATTTTAATCTAATGTCTCATACGTGTTCACTGAATTATGTTCTTAGATTTAGAAAAAAAATAATTAGGAAGACAAATTCTAGAAAAATAATTTATAATAGGTAGGAATATTCACGAAATGGTAGACTTAATAAAATATTTGCTTACATGTACCTAATAATGGAATGTCATGCTTCCTACCTGTGTTCCTCACTGGCGTGCAAACATTCGTATATTGTACTGATGTTTCCGCTCCAGCTATATTTGTGGGTTTGCAAATTCGGACCAATATGAATTGCCAGCTTTATAACGAACCGCTGATGATAAATGGAGATTATGTTAAAACGATGTTCGTTATTTAGGAGAATATTAAGTGAAAATATTTTAGATAAAAAAAACCACAGTTATTTTTTGTATCAGTAGTTTCAATTGCACGAGTCAACTTAGAAGATTTTTGTGTTGTTACTACATTGATTTTCTACTAATTACCAAAGCTTTTTTTTTCACGCAGTATGCGAGAGCGATGAGACTAGACAATCGTGGACAAATTCAATTGATTTTTCCAAAAGTTTATATTATTCAGCAAACTGCATAATAAATTACTAACCATCAGGTAAAAGATGATGGCACGTGTGGGTGTTACCCATTTGATCCAGCACTAGAAGAAGTGGCGAAAGAGGTGCGAAACGCTCTAATACCCACCGCTCATGGGCGTTGGGAGAAATGCTTTTATGAGGCGAGTGACTGTTGCAGCCACTTCATGGAGGATACCAGCTTTGCTGAGCTATGTAAGGTTATTTTAGCGTTAAATTATTTTTGCTTCGAAGTTTAATGGGTTTTGGTGTTTATCTCGACTGGAATTCTTTATATGGGATGTGAATGTTATCTAGGCGATCGAATCATCTATGCAATATTTATTAGATTACTCACATATTTTCATTACGTCATGTAATTTGGATTTTTATCATCAGATTACATGTACTATCATTCTACCATAGATCAAAGAATTTCTTTCTTAATAAAATACTCATATTTTTAAATCTTAAAACGCTTTGTGAAAAGTAATTATTAGCGGACCAACGATTCATTTTAAACTTCACTTTTCAAAAATATCTGATAGTGATTTTTAGAAAAAAAATAATAAAAATTTATATATTTACGGATATTTTTGTTATGCTATAACAAAATTTTTGATCTGGTTTTGCCATTAGCAAATGAAGAATGCCCAACCACATTCGATGGGTGGACTTGCTGGCACCCAGCCGTTAGAGGCACTACCGCAAGTGCTGTTTGCTCCGAGTTTGCGTATTCTAATTCCGGACCGTCCTGCAATCGTAAGTGGCATTACATCTATTACTTACTAGCTTCCCGCCCGCGGCTTCGCCCGCCTCCGTATTGTTCTTACCTTTTAAACATGCTTTGGATTATTCAGAATACACCAATACTATGATTATAAAAATCAGGCCAGCCGTTCTCAAATTTTAGCAAAACAAACGAACGTTTCGAAGATATGACAGCGAGTAGTCACGGGTGCTCTACTTGAATTATAAATGTATAAAACTTTAATCCATTAAAAATAACATTCCAAAGTCCATAAATTTTGAGCAAAGTCCAACCATCAATAATTTGAACTAAATCCCAGATTACAGTACCAAGAGATGCTTCAACAACGGCACATGGGAGCTACAAACTGACTACGCCACGTGTAGCATAACTCCTCGTCTCTTAAGTCGATACCGCTTCTATATTGGGATGCTGGCCTTCTCCGTAGTAGCCTGCATACCGGCGATATTTATATTCTTCTTCTATAAGAGATTGAGGATTACAAGGGTCGTGATGCACAGGAATTTATTGCTTGCGATTGTTATAAGGAATTTGCTGGTTATAATTGCGAGAAGTGAGGTGAGTTTGGGAATTATATCGTATTGTTTTGGAATAACAAAAGAGTACTATATTTTCAATAGAATGCAAATTACATTTTATCAATACATTTTGTAGTGAGAGCTGATTCAAAATGATAATTAATATGAAAAGACAAAATTATAAAAACAAGTTGTAAGTATATATCTTTCAGTCTCCTTACAAGCTGATACAATAGATCAAACACTGAAATTGTAAAAAAATGTTTAGTAGTTTTTATATTGATAGAGCTGAGAAACAATTATTTTAGACAATGCAATTTATAAATAAATGTTTACAAAAATTAAGAGTAGGAAAAATTAAGGACAAACATTTTAAACATAAGAAAACATTGATCATGGGTGCGATTCGAATCCGCGTATCGCGTACACCATATATATCATTACTTTGCCAGCGAATAAGGACTCCACACGGTAACGTCCATATATACTTATAATGGAAAAAGTAGAAGCAATTCGATTGCTGAGGTAAGATTATCGCCGAGGGGACTTAGGCGAAATTCGAATCCAGCAACATGATCGATTTTTTTCTATATTTAGAACATTTTCCCACAAAATTAATCCATCGATTGACATCGTGTAGATCTACATACAAGAACTAAAAGGGTCGGGTAGCACCACAATGTCCCGGAACTCAGTACTATGCCGCATATTATCGACCGGGGAACGTGCGGCTGCGGGCGCCGTGTTCGCGGCCATGTTGCTGGAGGGACTGTACTTGCATCGCCTTATTGTGGCCGTGTTCCGACGCAGGATGGAGCTGGCGTATCTGTACCTGGTGGCTGCGGGTATGTGGGGTGGTAACCGTGCGTTATGTGTGGGAGTCTGTGGTAATAGCTGAAGGGGTCCAGCGGGTTTGATGACTGCCGCTACATGTTGCTTCGGATGTTGTGGTATAAAATGTTCGCAGAGGATACAGGATAGTGACTATAAGGAAAATTTGTACGCTAGAACGCTAGATAGCATTCGATAGATTAAATTGTGTGGGGTAGTTTATATGTGCTGGTGTACGAGTATGCTATGTGTTCGCCGAGTGCGCAGCCAAGGGAATATGTAATGTGATACTAAATGAAGAGATATAAGGTCGAGGAATTCTGCCGGCATATCTGTGTATATTACTGACTCTGTTGGTTTTGGGCTGGTGTATGGCCGGTATGCACATTTTTTTTGTTGTATCATGATGGGTGTTGATGAGTGTTGCCACAGATTTGTGTTTATGTTTGTGCTCGATGTTATGTAATGTATGATGCTATATCCTGTTTTATTTCTATTTTTCATCTTGCAATTTCTTTTTTTCTCAATTTTATTTCAAGCATCAGTTTCATAAAATATGAATAAGCCCCAATTAACTGCACATCACCATCAAGACCTTTTTGTACAGCGATCGCGATACTCCCAGTGCTAGTGTGGGCTACAATCATGGCCTTGTACAACGACCACTCTTGCTGGGTCGTGTATACAGTAGACCACGTTCAATGGATACTGGATGGACCTAGGATTCTCATCCTGCTTGTCAATACGGTCCTGTTTATAGATGTGCTGAGAGTGCTGCTAACTAAGATCAGGAACACGGAAAACTCTAATCAGTTGTAAGTAACGCATTTAAAAATTAAAGACAGCGGATTATTTTGATTAATTCTTTAGGCAACGCTCGCTATAAAGTGTACTAAATAATGGTAGGGATCACGTTTAAAAAAAGGTTGTCTATTATTTGCAGTTTTAAGTACATACTACTATTTAAATCTAGATGAATGATGATTAATAGTTATATTTATGATATTTATATCACATGAGTCTGAAGTATTTCCGTGTACCTACTAGAAAGAGGATAAAAATATCTTTTATTTTGGATAATATATGGAAAAGATAATCTATCAAGTTTCTAGGAGATTCTTCATTCTTCTCGGATAACTGACGTTGCGAATCAGTGACAGTTTAATTAAATGACAATTCATAAATACATAAAAGTGTAGAGTTGAAAAAAAAACATTTATTTTGTAGGAGCACAGTAAAAGCGACACTATTCCTCATGCCAGTGTTTGGCACGCAGTTCATATTCACCGCTATACGGCCCACCACTAGCGACTGTGCGTGGGAGCAAGTGTACTACTTCATAGCGTACGCTATGGAGGGCTTACAGGGGTTCATGGTGTCTTTGATTTATTGCTATGCTAATAGAGAGGTAATGTGTGAATATTTGTTTTTTTTTTTGACGTGACAACGTCTTAAATTAGGTTGCGGCTCGGTGTCACTCATGAAAAAGTGTAACGCCCGGTAACGTTACGATGAGTCACCGAACTATGATCGGTCCGCCGCGCGCGCAGCACTAGAGAATTAGGCGCATTGAATCGGCGCGTGCTTGTGTCTCTGTCTCTGTCTTTTTAGTAAACAAAATATATTTTCCATAGTTAAAATTTGTGCAATTCTTATTTTCATTCAATTCCTTGTTTCTATTGTGCAATTTAATAATATTCATATCAATAAATATTCTACCGAGAAAAAGACGTTGTCACGTAAAATCTTCGCCCGTAAAACCGACTTTACAGGCAACCATTTTTTTTGTAAATTGCAGTTTTTTTTTGTTGAGAGGAACTTGAACTTCCTCTAGACTTGGATAGTCTACAACCTGTTCATTTATTTATTAATTTTTTTGTAAATTTTGCTAGATTTGTTTCATAGAAACTATGTAAAAATTTACCCCAACAAAAATATAAAACGCATCATAAAATCTAAAGCTCTTTACACTTATAGGTTCATGGACTCATCAAAGCCACGTACAAGAAAACAGAAAGTGCTGTAGTGTCACGTATAAGAGGTTCCGATGTACCGCGCACGAGCGTCGACCCCAAGTCTGATAGACGTTTCACATATACTACTGGTATATCAAAGAATACCGAAGAAAAAGACCCATACACTTACATGAAACCAAAGCTACACGTAGCTGAAATCATATCCATACAAGCTAGCGAACGATTAGCTGAAATTCTAGAACCAGTCTATGAAACAGTGGACAATGGTCTAGTGAATAGTGGGTATGATTTCCTGGATAGATCGGATTACGAAAATGATTACAATTTTACAAACGCCTCTAGCGTATCTATTGGGTGTCAAGATTGGCTAAGACGTACTTCACCAAATAGCAGTATTTACAATAAATCCGTTATAGACACGACAAAGCCTAAAATAAAAGAAAACGACGATAATGAAGCCAAAATTGTCAAAGAAAAGGAATCAGAGTACGAAAATGATCCAAAATCGACTTGTCCCAAATTTAATACGGAATTTCAAACAGAGGATGTTTACGAAATTCCATCTGACAATGATTATGAAAACCATGACATGTTGAATGAAATTATCCAGTACATAGAAAGCAATGAAAGGAACCTTGCATTGAATTCTGAGTTACTTGCACCGAATAGAAAACCGGAGGACAAAATTGTTTTTGTTGATCAATAAATATTTTGGCTTAATGATTACGCGGCTCCATTGTGCTGTTTTGTATTGTTCAAGCACTTAAATGAGATGTATTGATATTTTTTTAATAAACAATCGTATCACATGTTGTTTTATTTCCATCTAACTTCGAACTCGTATAGTGCTTTTTTTCGTTTTCTGAATCATAAACAAATAATCTAGCAGAGTTCTTTTATGTTTGGAACTTTTTTTTTATCTAAATCAATTTTGTCCATATCTTGATTAATGAGAGATTTAGAATTCCATATTCCATAAGCCTTTCTTTATGGATACTTTATCCACCTATGTACCATCCCAAGTACATAGTAATACACTGCAATTTTACACACGAGTAATACAGAATTAAACTGTAATTATAGGCGTTCAAAAGTTTATATTAGACCACATTATGCGTAATTATGAAACATACGTTCGAAAGTCTAACGTTAGCTTAATAGATGTTACAACTCGTTCAAAATCCAGATCCTTTCAAAGGCGCTTACAAAAGTGAACGCAATATGTTTCGTGTGCTCAGTCGAACGCCGGATCTTAAGTGATTACCAAAAAGTCGAGCAGTGTGTTGGTAATTGCGAATAGATATGATAGTAAAAGTGGTTGTTCTCGTATTGTTTTCTTGGAGGGTGTTGGGTTTTCCTGACGGAGCCCCGATTGACGCTTGTGTTAAGGACCGGGCAAATCAGCCCAATCATGGACAACATAGAACGCAACCGTTGGCAACTTTACCTTATAGGCTGATGGCTTCTTCATCAGCGTACGCTCCTGATTCTCACGTCTCAGGTACATTTACTGGTGTAGAATTCTTTAGGTATCTTTAGGTCATTGTATAGATACAATAATAGGTACAAAAGAAATGCGTTCTTGAGAAAAGTCGAGAATGGACGGACCAATCTGGATTATTTATCTTAACTCTTTTTTTATTTCAGTAAAGACGTGAAATGCTTAAAGTAAGAGGGTAGGTTTTGTTTTCACGCTAAGTTAATTTTATTATTGCCAAGCTAGTACAGTATTGTGTTATCTGTGGCTAAGCTATTCTTACAAGATGGAATAGCTTCAAACAATCTAGTTTAACTCATCCTAAACAAATTTAATTCACGATTGGAATAACCTAAGTAGGTGCTTCATGTTGAAATTTTATAGATGATTAGCTGCGCCCTGCGGTTTCACCCGCGTAACTCCGTATTCCGTATGAATATCGGGATAAAAAGTAGCCTATATGTTATTCCAGTTGTCCAGCTGTCTACGTACCAAATTTTATTGCAATCGGTTCAGTAGTTTTTGCGTGAAAGAGCAACAAACACACACACACACATCCTTACAAGCTTTCGCATTTATAATATTAGTAGGATAGGATAGAAAGTAGGATAGGATGGGAAGTAGGATAGGATAAGAAGTAGGATAGGATAGGATTTAATGAGACATGATCTATTCTGTTTGGACCCTTGTCGAGAGCACCATCCTGAATTTCATATCGTTATTAAATAATAAACAGAATTACGGATCGTCGCGGTCGTAAAAAATATATATTATGCAAATTGTTATTAATTTAATTTTTTGCGGTCAAAGGTTAGCTTCACGGAAATGCTTAAGAAGAAAAACCTAATTGATAAGTAACTTGATAAAATTAACGACTTTTTTATTCTTAAATAATATTATCACATACTGGCGTTTATCTTGAATCCTGCAAGTCAGTTAGCAAGCTACGTCAGAATACTTACCAACTTGAGAAATATTATTAGCGTGTGTTTAGTTTACTTACTTAAATAGCCAGATTAATGTGGGCTGTCTCGTTAAAGTATTAAAGAATTTTTGCATTGGTACTGATAATTATAAAATATTACGACAAATTTCATTAAATTTTTCAGCCAATCTCTTGGTCAAATTGCAGCTTTTAGCCACTAAATATATAATAAAGGGCAACAAACACACACAACAGTTGAATTAATGACCTCCTCCTTTTATGTACTCGGTTTAAAGTCATCTGTAGTAATGTATTATTATTATAGTTTATAGGATATTTTTTGAATTGAATTGTCTTAACCTAGTTATAAGATTTTCTGTTTTGAAAATCGATACAATATAGCTTTATTTATATTCAAATATTATAACCTATTTATACGATAATCATGTGCAAAATTTGTTTATAGAATTAATCATGTTAAGTTCATTGATAAACGTTGTTTTCGTTCTAATGTGTAACAGTGCGTAAGTTACGCAAGCGATGTTATTGTAGGTCACACACATATGGCAAAGTTGTTTACTAACTGGTTTAAACTTTAGCTGTCTTGTACGTGTACCGATATGATTGATATGGATGTTGCAATATTTAATATGTATTAACTGCCTCGTTAGTTTGCGATTGCTTAATCATGTGATACCTTTTTGTATGTGTAAGTATTGTTTATTAAATAATCTCCGAATTGAATTGGTTTTTATAATCTCAAGGGCAGCGGGCAAATATCATTTAAACTCTTCATTTATTAAGTTTTCTTTTTTTATGACATCGTCAGCAATGGAGATGATGGGTGGCGTGATGGTAAGCGCTTCCAGCGCCCATGAACGTTTGGAGAGGCTTAAGGTCGATTGCGGACGTTACGCCTCTACAAATGGATTCGCGAGTTTAAATTGGTAAATTAGGGAAGGAATGGTGCTTCTGCGGCACGAGTTGGCCCAATTCGTGTCGAACCGTGCTCGACTAAACCACAAACACACCATATTAAACACTTTTCAAAAACGATTTCACACAGAGCATATATTGTGTGTATTCTATAGTTCCGGTCAATAGTTATTTATTACGTAAGTAATCTTAAACAGTAACATTTCAACATCCCTCATGAGCCGGCTCATCGCTTATTCGATTTCATGTAACTTTTAACCCTGGAAACACATCAAACATTCGTTCAAACTCGGATAGGAGATAGTGTCTGAACGTAAAAAAATTATGCCAGTTTCCTTACGATGATTTATTTCCTTTACTGTTTCGAGCAGTGGTGGTGTAGATAATGTGTAGATAAATTAAAAAATCAATTTTATTAAATGCACACGCATCCGGTTTCAAACCAACTATTCCATTGAAGTCCGAGGTCCTTAACATTTGCCATCACAGCTCTTAAACATTAACATTCATAAAATTATAATTAATACAAGCATGCCGACTAAAATCTCATTTAGGAGTTAGATAAAGATTCTGTGCGTGCTTATCTTATTACAGTTTTAATGTTTTCTTATTATTATACCTAATGATATTTTATGACTAAATATATAACATTAAAAATAAAATATTTTACAGTAACCATCACTGGAGCAGATACTTTCAAAGGGTTCTTTATTCAAGCTCGGTCAGTAGAGACAAACAACTGGCTCGGCGCCTGGGAGCAAACTCCCAACACTACCGTGCATCCAGAATGTTCCTCCATAACACATGCTGATCCGAGGGACAAGTACAGGGCTACGTTGGTATGGCGAGCCCCCATACATAATCACGGGAGAGTCTATTTCACGTAAGTAACATTTTGTTTTACGTGATTTATAGTGAAAAGTAAATAAAATTATCAAGGATTAAATGTGTTTTTATAGTTTGACATTGATTATGATGGAAAAAACGTTTGCTTTTAACACCTATCTCTTGTTATTTATTACAAAAAGTTAGAAAAATTAATGACATTATAATAGTAAACTTCAATTCACGCAGAGAATATCGTACGGATCAAATGACTTAGTTCAACTACGATAAAGCCGATATTTAAAATGGTCATAAAAGGTCAATACGAGCATATTTGGGATCATTACTCAGATTTCTAGAACTAAATCGTCCAACCGTCTAAGGCAATCCTTTCACTACTAGCAATATGTTGTAATGCATGTGTTGACCTCTACACTAGTGTTTGATGTGCCCGTATTATAAATATATTCGAATATAAATTTACAATTTGGTATGTTGCTGATCGCGCAAACAAAGCCTTCTATCACTATTGCATTTTAACGAGAAGCAAGTTGGAGCCTAAAAATCGTAATTTCTTTAGCAAATTAAACCTAATCTCAGTAGAACAATTAATTAATTGGATGCAAACATACGTGGAAGATGACCGTTTATGGTCATAAATAGGAGAAGCAACCAATGTTTTTCGCACTTGTTTCTCAATTAGCCCGACTCGCACTTGACCGATTTATTTAAGGTTATCCGTATTCATCTCTCTGTCTTTATGATAATCGTCTGTTTAGCAATAAAATTGAATCAACACGATGAGAAGTTTCTGTTTACATGTTGCTGGCAACACTGGATGTTGCAGGCAATAACACAAATCGAAATGTTCTCACCCTTGGAGCAACAAGATTCAAAGTTTCCAGCAACATTGTTGCTCAATAAATGTCTACGCTGTCCCTTAAATGTAACTTTTTGTATTGTATATTAAAAAAATATACACTATGTAATATTCTTGCTTTCAGAGGTACTGTGCTCAAGAACTATGGAACATTTTGGTCAAATCTCGTAGCAGAGGCCCCGCAAGATCCCGCCGATCTTCAAATAATTGGTTAAAACGACACAATAGATTTATTTTCTAAGGAACCAACTTCGTATTTAAAACTTATTATTATTATCATCAAAGCATATTATTTAATTACAACATATAACGAATGTAAATATAGTATAAGTTAAAATAATTGTGTAAAATAAAACAATTTTAAGAATAAATATTTTATTGAGTTAAATAAAAATTTTAATTTATTATAATGTGAGAAATAAAAATAAGAATCGCTTTTAAAGTGAAAAAAAATAAAGTCATACTGTTCGAACCAAAAATGAGAAACAATGATTACTATTTTGCGCATAGTTTAATTAAAGCTCATTAATATCTAGTCATGGTTAATGAAGCAATATAAAATAATTACGTTTAGCGTAATCAATAAACACTGCATTTCATATATTGAAGCAAGAATTGTAACGATACAAAGCATTTTTAAAAAACAAGCTTGTCCAAGCAACTTTCAGATATATCGACCAAATCTTTGCTTCTCGTAAACTTCGTGTTCTATTCGATATGCTAAAACCACTTGTAATGCACGATACATTAGGGCGCTTTTTGCTTCATGACTGGCCGTTTGATGCCCATGAGATCACATATTTCATTCCGTATAGGTCTCAGCTCGTTGACGTCTCTCTCCCAGTCCGTGTCCGCAAGGATTGCCATCACCTGTAAATATAACAAGTATTATGTACGTCTATAACATGTTTCTTTATACGTCTTGTGGGTGTAGCTATAACTATATAGGTACAACTCAAAACGGCTTGTAGGCCTTGTACTATGACTCAACCTGTCCTTGTACGTATTATACATGCCTAGTACGTATGACTCTACATGTCTTGCAGGTGTGACTCTACATGGCTTGTACACGATTTGAATGTAAGACTCTACAAGGCATGACTCTACTCTACTCAATGACTCTACACGGAGCTAGGTGATAGAGTACAAGGTGTTTTAAGAGTTAATTTGAAGGTGAATCAAGTGTGTGTGGGTAGTAGGTAGGGTGTATGGGTGTATGGGTGTATGGGTCTATGGGTGTGCGGGTGTAAGCGTGTAGGGTGTGACCTGGTCGAGCGTGTGCGCGGGCAGGCCGCTCACGTCGCCGTAGAGCGAGAGCGCCTCGTAGAGCCGGGCGGCGGCGCAGCGGCGCACGTAGCGCTCGCCGTAGCACAGCTGCACCGCCAGCTGGCCCAGCGCACGCGAGCTCACCGTGCCCCCCACCTGTACCACAGATACACGCTTGTTCATACTTATTACTAAAATCAGAAATAAATACTGCTGTCAGTATAAATTTTAGCTAAATAATGATTGCAATTTATTCGGTTGTTAACCTGTATCGTAAAGTTATAATATATTTGTACACATTTTAAATGGATAGGGATCTGAAAATGCAAATAATGCTAACACAAATAGGCCCAATAAGTCTAAATCTGTAATATGTACTTTGTCGACCGATGATCTTGATATTTTATAGCAGGCACTGTACGTAAATCGTTAATTCGATGAAACACTCATTCAACGCATCCATATTCATAGATACTATAGTATACTGTGTATTTGGTACCCTAACGATACCAGAATAAAAGCATAAATTAGTTTATTGCTTCTCAAAATCAATTGACTGGTGGAATTAAAAAAAAAATCTATGCTTTATTGCAATTTTTCCCGTTCATGCCTACTTGACTCTACTTTTTCACTCACTTGAATTAATTGACACAGCACATTGATGGAATCCAACAACTTGTAGATATTCTTGCCCCCCCTCAGCTCCAGCTGCAAATATTTGAGGACGTCCATCGCGAATGTGGAATCTTTGTCCTCGAGTATTGGCGATATAGCACCTTTGTGGCAAAAGTTATTGTTAATAAATTTCGATCCTTACTATAAATATAAATTCGAAAGTGTGTTTGTTTGTTTACATTTCTTTCACGTCGCAATGGAACGAATTAATGACATAATATAGAAGGCTAGAACATTTTCTATACTCCATGTGTTTTAGTGTGTTCTAGGCTCCTAACTATACTATACTGATACATGCTTCTACCACTTTGAGAAATCTCATCCTCATGGAATTACTTTAACAACGGGGGCGATTTATTATATTACTGATTTTATAAATATAGGAAATAATAATATTTATATTTAAAACTGTACAGAGATTTACTGAAATCTTTATTCATGATTGCATACGTTTTCATTGCGACGATCTAGGTTACCTTTATGTTAAATAATTGCTAATATTGTCGATTACAATTTTCGTTAATTTTAACATTTTACTAAGTTGTTATTTATTTATTATTATTTAAGTGCGAGTAAGCATTAGATGATCACTATTTTATAACAAATCTAGGTGTAAAATATATTTTGATTCAGAGTCAATATAGCAGTCAATTTCTGTTAATATATTATTTCTTACCGGAACTCAACAGTCGATCGAGGAAGTTGAACATAGGCCCAGTGATGCGCTTCACGTGCAAGTTATCCGCAAACACTTGTATAATCGTATCGCATATGGCTCTGAGCGTCTCCAGCTCGTTCTCGTGGAGCGAATTCAGATATGAGAATAGCGACTGGGTCGTGTGCTTCACCTGAAAAATGTATTTATTTCAATTGATTAGTAGAATATTTAGGGTGGCAACTATCATATATATAGTTATTAAAAGAATCCATATAAATCTGTTGTGTAATTTTAATCATCTAAACATAGACACACACACAGGCGACGGAAAGCCGTTGTTTCATACTATGTAGTGATAATAAAGCAGCGTATAATAGTGGGAGTGGCGAATTGGCCCAGCTGGCACCGGCGAAGTGTCACACCCGCACAAAAAACCGGCGTGAAATAAAGACATGATACTGTGTTACATTTGGTGAGTGGGGGAGCCGGAGGTCCATATCCTTTCCCTTACCCTTCCCAGTCCTTTCTTTTATTCCGTTATATTCTTCCATACATCCATCTCGTTATATTCTTTCAATCCATTTGTAGAGGTGTAATGTTTGCAATCGACCTTATACCTCTCCAAATATTCATGGTCGGTGGTAGAGCTCACCATCAGGCGCCGCACCAGCTCCATTGCCGATGGTGACATGACAAAAAAAAAAAAAAGTAGGCGGCAACTCACGAGGCTCTCGGTGAGCTCGCCCGCGCTGACGACGAGCCCCTTGACCACGTGGTAGCGGTACGCGGGGAACGCGAGCAGTCGCACGAACCGCGGCATCGTGTGCCCGGGGAACAGCCACAGCACCACGTGGCAGCTCTCGCTCGCCCCGGCCCCGGCCCCGGCCCCGGCCCCGGCCCCACTCCCAGCCGTCAACCCGGTGCTGGACCCGGAGCCGCGTGCGTCGTCGGCCAGGGCCTCCACTTCCACCTCGTCCGCGGGGAAGATCCGCTTGAGCGCTTCGTGCTCGGGTATGTAGGGGATCGGCGGATCGCTGGGGATTGAGATTTTGCATATATCTATAGATAATGTTCATAAGCGTATGACTATTGCTCCATAAAAGTTACTTCGAAATATTCAAAATGCATTTTTTTTTTATTTTTATTAATTGATCAATTGAATTACAGATATAGTGTATATTGAAGGAAACATAATTGACTAAGACTATATACGTTATACTAATTAAATGTACAGCATCAATTTCGCCATAATTTGGTTTGCAGAGTGTTAAATATAAAAATAGAAAGAAAGAAAGAAAGAAAGAATGAATGAAAGCGAATTAATTTAAAGATCCACGGGCAAAATGTAGAAGAATTTATTCTATGACGAATAGTGCGGTACGGTAAATGTAAGGCTACTAGAGAGCACCGACTTGTAGAGCAGCGCGGTGAAGATGCGGCCGGCGTGCGCGCGCGTGCGGTCGATCTTCTCCACGGCCTGCTGCGCCACGCCGCACAGCGCCGCGCGCACCGCCGCCGCGCAGCTCAGCGGCGCCGCCCCGCCCGCCGCCGCCGCGTCCGCCTCCGCGCACAGCCGGCACAGCGTGGCCAGACCTGGTGCAGTTATGTTTGGGATAGTTATGGGTTGTAAGGAACATTTTTTTTATTTTTTTTTTATAAAAGAAAATGGAGGTTTTACAAGTCCTTGTGAAGGTGTTACCGGTCTTTTTAGGAAGAGGTAGAGGTAACCAATATATTAATCATTTTCAATAAATTTCATCACGTATAAATTTCTTTCGATACAAATGAACATCATTGAACGGAGAAGTATAACAATTGTGCCAATTGCATGAACGAGCTCCCTGAAGAGATTTTTTTTTTCAAATATACCCAAATAGACGCCAAACGGACAACCCACCGGTCATGCTGGCCTCGCGCACCCAGGCGCCGACGTCGCCGCGCATGTCGAGCGTGTACTCGTCGAGCGCGGCCAGCAGCGCGGCGCGCACGGCGGGCAGGTGCGGCGCCAGCGCGCGCACGCCCAGCGCGCGGCACACGGCCTCCAGCCCGCGCACGGCGTCGCGCCGCGCCTCCGCCCACGGCGCCGGGCCCGCCGCCGCGCTGCTGCACGCCGCCAGCGCGCGCACCGCCAGCGCCGCGCGCGCCGCCAGCGCGAACGGCGGCAGCGCGCCTGCAACGCGACGCGCCACGTGACCACTCCGCACCACTCCCACCGCACCGCACTCCGAGCCGGCTCACCTGGCGGCTCGGTATAGGGAGCAGCAAAAACTGGCACACATTTACCGTAGGTAATATCGAAATATTACACAACGTGTTATCTTAACCAAACATTTATATCGGAAAATTTATTGGGTAAATGAAAAAAACTATCAGTGTTTTTATATACCTACTAATATTTAAAAAAACAAACAATCTCACCAATAGCCCTTGCATATCCCATTCTCAGCACCAATCCATTGACGCCAGTATTGGACAGCTGTTCGCAATATTTCTCAACCAATTGCTCGCGTTTCTCCTTCGCCGTCACACCGTCATACACTAGATTGTCATCCTGAAGATACTCCTCGAACACAAGGGGCAAAGCCTCGATTGCTTTTTCGCGGATCGCTTGCACTTCGTGGCTGAGACACTCCTCGATCAGGTTTAACCATTCATCTGTAGCGGTAAGTAAATATTGCAACATACAGAATCATTGTAATAATAATATTATACTTTTATGAATTTGTCGACACAACTTTGTGTCTGTTAATTTATTTAAAAACAAAGTTAAACAAAAATTAAATATCTTGATTGCTGAAGAAATCAATATCGCACCGACAGTGGGCAGCGCGTGGAAGGGCGCGTGCGCGGCGGCGAGGCGCGCCACGCAGTGGCAGCACGCCTGGCGCATGAGCTCGCCGCCCAGCCCGCGGAACTGCTGGCGCGCGTGCAGCCGCCCCACCAGCGCGCGCACCGCCTCCCACGCCTCCGCGCGCACCAGCGCCGACGCCGCGCCGCCGCCTGTACATACACTTATATCTAACACCGTGGTCATGAGGAAACAAATTATGTCGCTTTCGCATCTCGGGGCAGTTATCTGACATGATTATTATTCTGAATGAGAAATTTTGTAAAATTGTTATGATATTAAAAGAAAACCTCCACAATTTACTATGGGCTCTTTCTGAATTTTAAATGCCAAATCAATCAAAAGCAACTTAAGACATAATAGTGAATAAAAATGCCTTTCCACAATTAAAAAAAAAAAACAAATATAATACAACTTGTTTTACTCAGGGCATATTATTATATAACAATAAAGTGAAAAATATACAAATCATAAATTTTTATCATAATTAAAAATACCTCAATCACAGATACTTTCAAAGATTCTATAACACAAAATAATTACAAATAATCTCACCATCAGGCAATTCAATTTGAGACAGTGCGAAGATAACTTCCCCAATGGCCAATATTGCGCCGTGTCGTACATTTAAATCGATTGACTCGGTTTTCTTTATCAATACAGGTAACACTTCCGTTGCCATATAATCGGGAACCTGTAAATACAAATAATGTTATGCTGGTAAAGAAAATATTATTATAATTACAATCTGCAACTTCTTACGTTTGTAATTTTAGTGTGGCTTTTCTTTTCCATTATGAATAAAAGGTAAAATGTACATAAAAAATAAATTAAATTACAAATAAATCTAAGTTAAGCTACGAATCTTAAAACAAAGTGTCATAAGTGACATGTAGAATTAACTGAAACTGAAAGAAGTAAAATGTTCTAAAATAGTTTGTTTAAAAGAGGTTGTATAAGACACTACGAAAGAGTTTATAATATTTTATTTATATTATTAAACTAGCTGCACGCCCCGGCTCCGCCCGGTTTGTCATTTATCGTAATTAAAATTATTTAAACTATCCTATCTCTCAAGTTGGATCGAACTGCACATGGTGTGCGAATTTTATTATAATCGGTTTAGGAGTCCATTGAGGACAAACATTGTGACACGAGATTTCTATATATTAAGATAAATTTCTGGAAAAAATTATGTTAGATTTTCAATTTCCAATGAATGCCACAAACTAAAACATTATTGTGTGTCATACAGAAACTAAATGGCGGATAGTGGGCACCTTTGCACAAACTGTAGTAGAGATGATTTCGCCTGAGGATTGGACAAATTTTAATAAGCTGAGAAGATAATCAAATTTTAAAATTTGCAATAAAAGACTTTTTTAAAGGGTTGCGGATGAATTCCTTGCCCAATTCGGTGCTTTGGAATGTGAGGAGAGTTAAGTCAGCAGTTCTCTACTCTCTGTGGCGTTGTGTAGGACCTCCTAGGTGTGCGTTAACTCCTAGGTGTGGGTCACCTTGTCGGCGAGGCGGGCCAGCGCGCGGGCGGCGAGGTCGCGCAGCGCGGGGTCCCAGTGGTCCACCTTGAGGTGCAGCAGGTGGTCCACGAGCGGGCGCGTGTAGGGCGGCAGCGCGGCCACGCGCGGCGCCACCAGCAGGTAGGCGGCGGCGCGCGGGCCCACCGCGTGGAAGTCGGCCGTGGTCAGCACGTCGATGCCGTGCGGGAACATGCCGTGCCGCCCCACGTTCTCCTGGAACGCGGCCGACGCCGCGCGCCGGCAGTTTATCTGCGGGCGTCAGGTGCACGCTCAACTATCGTTGTTGATGAAAGCTGGAAACGTTCTGAACGACGCACATAACTAACAATAAAAATAAATATATCTTGTTTTTATAAATGCTATATCATACGTCTTCAGTTCGACCTAAATTATTGATTTCTTATACAAAAAAGAGCTCAACTGGGTAGTAATAACAACTGTTATGTAAGTAGACAAATGATCACAAGAGCAAATGTAATGAGCGCGCGCGCACAACAGACCTCCCTATCGAAGCACGCCGTGGCGATGAGCGCGTTGGCCAGGAGCGTGGCGTGCGGCTGCAGCGCGTGCGCGTCGTAGGCGCGCGCGAAGGCCCAGGCGGCGTGGCAGGCGGAGTCGCGCGCCGCCCGCGCGCCGCCCGCGCCGCCGCCCGCGCGCGCCTCGTCGCGGCCCAGCGCGCGCGCCGCGCACCGCACCGCGCCGCCCAGCTGCTGCGGCGACAGCAGCCCGCGCCGCGCTGCGCGCACACATGGCGCTATTACATATCTCATCTCGTGCTGATGACACGTGCAGATAAATTGAAAAATCAGTTTAATTCCTGAACGCTCGCCTGATCTCAAACCCCCCACTTAACGATTTTGAAGTCCGCGGTTCTCACCGCTAAGCCACCACTGCTTTATCTCTTGCACTCTTTTTTAGGAGTGGCGTGTCCGTGGTTGACGCCACCCATAAGCATCCACACAAGCTGTAAAGTTAAGGATGTGTTGCCGGCCTTTAAGGGCCTATAAAGACCGGCGACGCCCTTTATTGAAGTATCCCAAGTCACAATAATTCAGAAACTAAAAGCTCATACTGACTATAAGGTCTGATCTGAAGTGATAGAAGTAACCTAAGTCGCAATGCTTCAGAATCGCTGCAAGTTGTAGCTCGTAGACTAGGTCGGAGCCGCAACTCACCCAGCTCGGCGAGCGCCATGCAGCCGCCGTGCCAGGCCGTGTCGCGCTCGTGCTCCGCGAAGAGCGTGAGCACGCTGTCGCACACGTCGGCGGCGGCCAGCGCGGGCAGGCGCGCGCCGATGCGGCCCACGCCCTTGGCGGCCGACCAGCGCACCACCGTGTCGTCGTCGCGGAGCGAGCACAGCAGCAGCTCCACCACGTCCTCCACCTGAGCGGGTGACACGACAATAGTAGGTGCGATTACGTCGATGAGTCGAAAATATATAAAAAAAAAAGGGAAAGTGCTTTTGTTTGTCCTTAGTTCCCGTCGGGATGGAACAGTTTTATGGTATAATTTTTGGGTGGGGGGATAGTTAGAAATATAAGAGTGACATAGACTACTTTTTGGCGTATTTGAAACTTCCGAAATATATAAATTGCAACAGATGGCGGTAGGTAAAAAATTCGACATATTACTTGATATTTGTTACTTTGATCATCCAAATGTAGCCACAAGCTTCCGCCTGCGTTCCCACTGATGAAATATTTTTTTTAATTGATCAAATAAAAAACAAAAGACTATAACATTAATAATAAACGCCATGAAGTTATAAAAATGTGGAAGATAGATAATGTGAAAATAAATGAAAAATTTTCAAAGTCAAATTGACCATTTCCAGCAACAGAGTACAAGAATCACATACTTCTTGCGGTATATCCTGATCGTCATCTTCAGGAGGTGATGTGATGGGCTCAGTGTCTCCAGCGGCAGCCACACCGCCGAGGGTGACGGCTAGAGATCGAGAGCCACGAGTGTATCGCCATGCCGCAACCCGCGGACGTAGGAATGTTAAACCTGAAAAAATGATAATGACTTAGTTCACTCTTGGGTCAATATAACAAAGATAAAATTAAGGCAA
>NW_024045132.1:2120293-2126524 GCF_012273895.1 Zerene cesonia | reverse complement strand
ACAACAAATCAGCTTGACTTTTTATTAATTTTGAAGCCATTTTGAAATATAGGTAATTTTATTTTCAATCAAATAAATGTAGTTCCAATTATTCAGTCTTTATAAATTAACTTCCAAAAAAAATTCCCTTCAAAATTTTCTAAGTCTATAGAATAAATTCTCTTCAAAATTTTTCTAAGTTCATAGAATAAGATACCAAAAATTTTACAAGTCCATATAATAAAATATGAAATTTTTTCCAAGTCCATAGAATAGGATATCGAAAATTTTACAAGTCCATATAATAAAATATGATATTTTTTCTAAGTCTATAGAATAAAATATCTTCAGATTTTTTCTAAGTCTTTCAATTTACTAAAGTCCAAAGTCCATCCTAGTTTCGGCACCATGTATAAATTTGAAGTTTCGCGGGATTCACTCAAACACTCAACACTAATTTAAACTATTTATTTACGTTTACACAAGGCAAATATCATAACAATGATTTCTTATGTTTAATTACGAAACCATTTCGCCAGCGCGACTCAATCACGAGCAGCGCCATCTCGTGGTAATAAACAAAGATAAAACTATAACTTAACAAGTTAATACGAAATTAGACAGGCAATAAAACTATATTTGGACTTTTTCAAATTCTTAACTTAATGTACACATATTTGTTCCACAAGGTATGAATATTTAATTTTTATCCTCCTGCAGGACACTCCTTTGTGACTAATTAAGACTTATGGACTGAAAAATGTCTTATAAAAATATAGTCTTAAGATAATGACAAACCAAACCCACATAAAAATATCTCTTAAACAAATAAAATTTTTTGTTTGGTAGGAAGGAAGAAATTTTTTTATTACATACCAATCCTCTGAACAATTTTCACCCCATATTTGCGCACCAACATAGCTTTGTGTTGTTTGTAGTTTTGATTTGTGACCCATTCCAACAGTTTTGGTGCATATGGTAGTAGATCATCTCTCTTTCCATGTTTTAGTACAGCAGCCACTGCAGCCAACACTCCATAGTGGATCACATCTTCATCTTGAAGATTGGAATGTAGATCACAAGCCCAATTGAAAAATGCACCCATGTATAATTCTTTTACATCAGACCTATTTCGAAAAAGTTATTGATATAGTATTTTCTGTATTACATTTGAAGTGAGTATTATACACTTGGAAATCAAAGACATTATGATGGATTTTAAATGTGATTAACTGTCATTTGGTAACAGTCTCTCCCTTCTCCCTGTTTGCATGAAATTGTTTGAAACACTATAAATTATTTCATGAATTGTGTTTAAAGTCCCTAAAAGTATTTTTAGTAGTTGTTGTTATGTACATCCTGTTATGTAGTAACTATAGCTTTTCTTTTGAGCTAATAATAATAGTTTATTTAAAAATTGTACTTTTTTCAGACCATCATCTTTATTTTATTTTAGTCTTTACTTCTCATAACTTAATATTTTTTTACTGTATTCCTTTATTTTTTAACTTACTGTAAGAATTATAACTTCTACAAACCTTATCAGAAACTTAGATGCTAAATAAGCACTTGCTTCGGCACAAGTATCTTTACTCATAGCATATGTTTTACAAATATTGAAGATTCTTTCCATAACAGTCAACTTCTTTGATGTACCTGCACCTATAATAGAATTTATTGGAATTTTATTTGGAATGAATTATTTTATGTTATATATTCAATAAAGCATAACTAAGTTTAATTATGTTGTTGAACACAATTACATGTCAAAAATTTACAGGAAATGTTTAGAACAGGTGGTGTCGATTAATTCAATGTATGTATTTTGCAAACAAACCTGGCTGGTCTGGAGCAAATCCAT
Organism: Zerene cesonia; assembly: GCF_012273895.1. NCBI lineage: Eukaryota > Metazoa > Arthropoda > Insecta > Lepidoptera > Pieridae > Zerene > Zerene cesonia. The sequence continues at coordinate 2,124,684 of NW_024045132.1, read as the reverse complement.
CCAAACGACTCATGTGGAATGGAATAATCACAACTATTGAAAGCCACAGCAGTAAAACAAATCTGCCTCTCCATGTCTCTTTGTCATTTGGATCTTGCTCTTCAAGGAATGTGAGAACAGTCAGAAGATCAGACACCTAAATTTAAGCACACAATACATTAATTTTCATGTCTTCAAATTTTTTTTTAAATATATATTTTCCAAACACGTTGACTCAGTCACAAAGTAAATATGAGGTGGTACAAAGTTGCTAGAATTTTAAGTATCATCACATGGGAAAATTAATTGTTTATTTAATTGAAGTTTATCATACCTCATGTGGCAGATGTCTCACAACCACTTTATACCCCCGAACTCGTATAACTTGATACATATAATTAAAAGCAGCATGTTTCAATTCAGACGGCGCTGACTTGTCTTTAATCATTTCCATAAACTTGGACAACATTCTATCCAAATGCGGATCGAGAAGATGCGGCTGCTCATAATACTGCTTCAGTATACCGTATAATTTATCATATTCCACTTCAAAAGATGGCGTGTTATAGATATTTTTTACGTTTTCTATCATATTCATGACATCCTCGATTTCGGAGAAATGTTCTAGTGCACATCCCAAGCCAATATTATCACAGTCCTCGTCTCTATTCATATCGGCATCTAGCCCCACCATAATGAAGAGTTAAATTTTACCGGTCAGAAAAAATGTAAAAAAGGAATAACAATTTGAAATTTATTAAAAGATGCAACTCTTTAGAATAGTTCAGTAAATTATCTATACGCTTTATAATAGAGATTTTATGCAGATCATAAAAATACAAATATTCATTCATCAACAATAAAATAAAGTTTCGAGTTTTTGCATTTGACACTGTCAGACAACGATGAGTAATCTGTCAAGTGTCGTCTGTCATGTCTGGGCTCTGACCCCAGTACATAGACGATACATGTATAATTTTTACAAAAAACCAAAACGCTGGTACAAATGTTCAAATAATAAAAAAAAAAAATAAAGTCGGTTTACCCGGAAAAAAGTTTTTATTATTATGTTATATCGGCAAACTGAGATGGTAGTTTGCTTATTGTAAGCAATGACCACCACGCATGACCATTTGCGGAAGTAGTTTGGCCATTTATTAATTGCATTAGACTTCTTATAGAAATAATTTTGAATTGTCATAACATAATTTTAACATTTAGCACCGGTTCGGAAAGCAGATTTTACAGAGAAGTGCGGACAAGAACCTCTGTTGTTGCTCTTTTAAAATCATTTCAATATTACATTTCAATTATATATTTATTAAAATTACTACATTCATAAATAAATTTATCATCAACATCTACATAAATATATTCTTTGCTATCATTATTATGTACATAATAGTTATGACAAAGAACTATCCTAGGATTCTAGAGCGACAGCATTCCACGAAGGATTATATTTTTCCATATATTCATTAATGCAAAATTTAAGTGTGGTAGTCGAGCACGCTTCGGTACGAATTGGGCCAGTTCGCTCCGGGGAAGTACCACACCCCCACAGAAGACCGGCGTGAAATAGCATTCTGCTGTGTTTCGTTCGGTGAGTGGGGGAGCCGGAGGCCTATATCCTTTTCCTTATCCTTCCCAGTCCTTGCCTTTATTCCTATCGCCAATCCTTTCTTAATCTTTTCTTAAAAAGTCGGCAATCTATTTGTAGGGGTGTAAAGTCTGCAATGGATCTTATGTCTCTCCAAATGTTCATGGGCGGTGGTAGCGCTTACCATCAGGCGTCCCACCAGCTCCATTGCCGACTGTAACATAAAAAATGCCATAGTAGTCGTATATATTATAAAGAGGAAATATTTTATTTTTTGTTTGTTTGTTAGAAATGAATAGGCTCCGAAACTACTGCAACTTCACTGAGTGACATAGACTATATAATATGTACCACGGGCGAACCCGGGGAGAACTGCTAGTATATGATAAATTCGTACCGAACCGTGGTCGGTTCCCATATTCAAGTTATAGAACATGCAACATCACACTTCATACTAATATTATAAATGTGAAAGTTTGTTTGTTTGGATTTTTGAGAGTCAATCATGCTGTAACTACTGAACGGATTTTGATGAAATTTGGTATACAGATAGGGTGTGAGCTGACTTTGGAGATATGATACTTTTTATCCCGATTAAGTGCTGCCTTGGAATAAAACAGGAATCTTGATATCCGGGTGGAGCCGGGACGAGCGTCTAGTACAATACAAAAAATGTGTTCAAATTGACAACTTTTTTCAAGTCAGGTAAATAATTTAGTGTTGATTACGTAAAAAGTGGTGCAAACGCTGTAAGCGGCCAAAATAATGTTAGCAGTTCTATTTAATTCATATTCCCCTCGGAGTTGGAAATATAGATACGAAAAAGGTCGAATACAAAATTGAAGCGGTATTGTTTGTATTGAACATGAGGTTTCAAAATAGTTTTTTTTTTGTAAAATAAATAGTTAACAAAATATTCGAATCTAAGTCGCAAAAACGTTTTACTTCCTCTTCGAAAATTCACGAAGCTGCGGGTGAAAAGTTTGTCGAAAGCTATTTTACACACTGAAAACCGATTTAAGCCATCTCTACCGCGTCGTTTATGTCACTCGAGTTGACATATGACAAATAATTACTGTCAATTCGACTCAGTCATAAAATCACAATTGAATCAAATCTAACAATGTTCGATTATATTCTTACGTCTTTGCTCTAGATATATATAATAATATTGATTGATATGTAAGAAAAGTCTATATACGTTAAGATTTATTAATAAATCATCTAAAATGAATAACCGTAAGTATTTTGTTATAGTGTTTAAACATTATTTCAACAATAACATTTATTGGTTCTATATTTTATGTACAGAAGGCAGAAGTACTGCAAAGCGTAAGGTTAAGCCGGTGGAACCACAATCCTTACTAGACTTCGATCTTGGTGAAGGAGAAAGCTCGGACGATTCGGACTTTCGAATAGAAGATCACCCAGAAGAAAGTGACGATTATTCTATAAATTCAGATGATGATAAGAGTAAGTGTTCAAATCTATTTATAGTTTTATTTCATTGTGTATTGTATCTGCATAAATAAAAAAAATATTGTTTTTGTTTTTATGGATGTTTGACTAGTCGAAGTATAATTCTGATACTATTTTCTTTCAGAAGGAGATGCCAACAGTGCCAGTTCCGAAGAAGAATCAGGATCGGATATTGAAAACGAATTTAAGAATCCTGCACCAAAACTTGGTGAAGAGATATCTGTTACTGACCTTCTGGAGAAAGCCAAAAAACATGAGTTTAAGGTAATACTTATTAAAAGAATTGTTACATCACATGTTAATTTAAGAAAATTTTCATATCCATATAGAATATAAATAACCAAATAAATGGTCATTTCTCATAAATTTAGGGGTTGTAAAGGTTGTATTGTTGTTGTAAAATTGCCTTAGTCTTTTAAATAAGACAGACATAAACCAGTGCACTTAATGTCAATTTACACAACAGCACAAAAAGTACCAGAAATTAAAATAAACAATTGAATAGGTACATTTTACTGTATAAAACTAAGAACTTCATTACTTATTATTTTGTTTTATACTTTAAAATGTCCCTATAATGTGCAATAAAACATTATTCAATTTAGAAATTTGATTTTTAATCTAACACTAGATATATATGAGTATTGGCATATTTTTCTTACAGTTTCCTGACTTAGCAAGCATGCTAATCTGTGCTGGTTGCTTGGGTTCAAGAAGCGACGATTTTAATGAGATTGTAGAATGTGATGGCTGCGGGGTTACAGTTCATGAAGGTGACATTTTATTTATGTTCTTGATTTTTCTAAGATTGTTATGGATTCAATATTTACTAGATTCAGTATATTGACACCTTTCTAATATAAATACTTTTAGCATGTGGCAAATCTTTCGATATCTAAAACTATTTTACTATTCATGAACTATTTTTGAGTTTAAAACTGAAAATGTTCTCAATTAATCATAGTTCATGAATTGTAATTATATAATAAGAGTCTGTTTTATGTAAGTATATAAATAAATTATTATATGACTGTAAGATGGAATATTTTTTTTAACTAATAGGTTGTTACGGTGTTTCTGATGTCACAAGTGAATCCAGCACAGTCAGTTCTGCATCAACTGAACCTTGGTTTTGTGAGGCGTGTAAAGCTGGTGTGACCGATCCTAATTGTGAGCTGTGCCCTAATAAAGGTAAATTTTATTAACATATATAATATATAAGTTAATTACCTTTTACTAGCTGGCCCCATAAACTTTATTCTCACATAACACCATTTCCTTAGGGATATAAAAACAATTGACAACTGACTCACAGACCTAATGAATGTATATA
>NW_024045132.1:2119092-2119293 GCF_012273895.1 Zerene cesonia | reverse complement strand
GCGCTGAGAGTGAGTACCGCGGCAGGCGTCGAAGGCGAACGCGGCGGCGCTGGAGGCGCTGTCGGCGCGGCGCGAGGCGCTGCGGCGCCTGCACGAGCGCGCGGCGGCGCTGCGCGGCGGCGCGCCCCCGCCGCGCCTGCTGGACGCGCCGCTGCTGCCGCCCGCGCCCGCGCGCTCCACGCCCAAGGTCACGCCGCACCA
>NW_024045132.1:2116416-2118802 GCF_012273895.1 Zerene cesonia | reverse complement strand
TGTGAAACCCCCTTAGCCAGCTAATTGCTCACCCGTCTACGGTCAGCTCTCTTACTCTCTTTAAGCTCGCCGGCCGTCACGTATTTATACGATAAACAAACGAGTTAAGGTCGGTTTTTAACACGCTTTTGAAGCTTCACGTGTATGTTTGTATGTATCAGACTTAATTACGCTCGATTCAAACTTTATACACATATTGGTGGATACACACTAGGATCGCTGAAAAGGCTTTTGATGTATAAATAAATTATCCTGATCTAGTTGGCCACGATTATATATATTTCCTTAAGTTTACTCATAAAAACTAAGACAATTTAGTTAATTCTATGAGTAAAACAATTTTTTATAGCGTAATTATTTATTTATTTACTTTAACGAAGGTTACTTTTTTTAAATTATATGCCTATTATTATCATAGATCCTCCTAATATTCCGTGTTTCGGCCTTTCACTTTATCTTTTTGAACATTTTGATCTAACCTATATTAATCTGACATTAATCATCTTTCCGTTAATATCAGGATTATAGGCACTGTCAGGTTTCAGTGTTACAATCATGTTAATTATGACTATTTTTTGTCATGTTAACCTTTTACGTATACATAGAATTCACAACGTTAATTTTGAACGATATTATTATTAAAAACCATATTTTCGAGTATTTGTAAAATATTTTTTTTTTTACCATCTTCTTAATGAGTAACGTAAAAATCGTTTATTTTTTTTCCAAATGAAATACAAGGTGTCATAGACATTTTCCTTACTGTAAATAAGATTGGGATAGCAGGTCAATGTCTGTGCCAACTGCGGCTGCACTTAAGATGGGCGTTGGTTTTCCTCTTAGCGACAATCCGGACGCTCGCCATGGAAAAGTATTATCGACGTCACTAGAAGGTTTGTAAAGGTTTTGTAACATTAAATGTTTATTGATAATAACGATAGAGGGAAGGAATAATATGGATATAAGAATCTTGTAAAATCGGATAAAATTGTTTTGCTCCATAATCTATTTATACTCGTAGAATACTCGACGTATGATTATAGATTTTATTAATACTAGTCTTAAGGATTCCTTAGAATCCTGATTGCAGGGAAAAAATGTATAAAATCACATAACTTATGTAATTTTCAGCATTTATTCCACATAGTAAACATGTCAATTACTCTCAAACACTGAGGAAACGCTATATGGCTTAGAGAAATAAGTAAGATATAAAAAAAATATTAATTTATAATTAGGTTACAAAAACCTATCAATCGGTTCCGGAACGCCATCGTTAGGTATGTGTGCTCCGAAACTAACATTTTTTTATTTTTTATTTTTAGTGTTATAGCATTGAAATGCTTTATAAATGAGAAATTTTGAAAGAATAGAAAAAAATTGATCATCCGGCGAGGTAGTGAATTAAGCGACTTTGACCCACTTTAAAGGGGCTGATTAATTCAAACTTTATACACTTCTTAGTGATCGGTGACATCATTTCATGAGTTTATATTTTTATCTTGATTGGGCTTGGAAGATCTTTATCCTAATTAGATCTTTATTCGTCTCAAATGCAGGTCTACTACGAATAATAATATGATAATTTGGCTCGTGTGGTCCTTCGAGACGGATTTTCATGTAAATTAAAAGCCCTTTATTTTAGATGTTTTTCCGAATCGAATGCAATTACATATATTTTTAGAACCTTAATAATTTTTTTTTCCTTTTTGAATTAGTCATGACTGCTGGCTTGATAAATACGTTAAAACGACGCCCTCATGTGAATTGAACAAAACATAATACACAGCAACGGGGCTGGGCGGCGCGGCGCGCGAGTGCGCCGTGTGCGCGCGCAGCAGCGAGCAGCACCTCATGGCGGCGTGCGACACGTGCCACCACCACTACCACCTGCACTGCCTGCGCCCGCCGCTGCAGCGCCCGCCCAAGAAGAGCAAGCTGTACGGCTGGTGAGGCGCCGCCTTCCCGCCAGCTCTGAGCAGCGGCCCCGCGCCCCCACCGCGCTCCCACCGCTGCCACCTGGAGAATCCGCTTTCAGCATTTTGGAGAAAAATAAGCCATCACAATAAAATCAAATCTGCAACCAAAAAAATTTTTCTGGTCAAAAAAGTTTAATTTGGTCTTAATCAGTCATCATGAGAAACAAGTACATATTTATTGAGAAATAAATTTGAAGGGACCTTTTTAATCTCTTCAAGTAGTAATTTATCCTTCCAGTTTTTTTTATCGTATAATGTATTTCGCAGGCAATGCTCAGAGTGCGATAAAACATCGGATTCGGAACCAGAAGTATTAGAAAAGAAGGTGCCCCGTCGATCTCGTATTCGCTACAGCAAGGATGGCGCGATCATCTCGGAGCCGCACAGTCCCGGCTCCAAGCCCAGCT
>NW_024045132.1:2111852-2115416 GCF_012273895.1 Zerene cesonia | reverse complement strand
ACATACATTTTTATTTGTTCAAAGTGTTTCCAAGGAGTATGGCAACTAAAACTGTAACTGTAAATTTATTGTGTAATGATACAATACAAAATAAACTAGGTCTAACAAAAATATTGATCTTTTGTAAATAAATTGCAAAGTTTTCTATCCCCATTAAGTTTTATCACAATTTGTTTAAAGTAAACAGGATTGTCTTTGTATCCTGATAGCTGAAGATAACTTTATCCACTATAAAATAAATCATAAAACAGAGAAACCTCATTTTTTTTAATTTAAAACAATTATTATGTATAATCTAATTATATTCTTTGTGGCATATTACAGGTGGCATATTCAAGGAAACAGAAGTGGGTGCATGGGTCCATCTTGTTTGTGCTTTATATGTCCCTGGAGTTGCATTTTCAGAGGTTAGTAATTGATACTTTGTATGAAAGAAATTTATATAATTTACTAATAAATTCGATCTGATGGTGTTTTGTGAAGAATCTTGAAATGTTTTAGTGCTTTTTGGGAAATTATTTTAATTCTAACATATCATCCAATTTATAATTTAAATTTTGTTATCGACATATGTTGAATTGCACTTGCATGTATGTATTTCTTTTTTTCTTATTTTCATCTATCAATAGTAATTAATATATTACTACTATGATATGTAATATTCCTTTTTTTAAATTCAACATCAAAATACGTGCAGGTAAGGTTTCCTTATCCTTTATCGCTTAAAAACGGACAACGCATTTGCAGCGCCCTACCTCTACAAATGTTCATATGTGGGGTTGATCGCTTACTAGCAGCTGAACCATAAGCTCTGTTGCCCGCTATTACGAAAAAAAAACAAAAAAATCTAGTCGGAAATGTAGCTAATACCAGTTCGAAGGATCAATACTGTACATCAAATGTTTAAGAACACCACTAATGTGCAGGTGGAACGTCTATCAGGGGTGACTCTATTCGAGATGGCGTATTCAAGATGGGGCGCAAGAAGTTGTGCATTGTGCGAGGACGCGACTATGGCGCGTACGGGCGTGTGTGTGGGATGCGACGCGGGCCTGTGCAAGACCTTCTTCCATGTCACTTGGTATGTAGACTGTAGAGGTTAATTATTACTTTCTGTTGGTAAATGTTTGGGTATAATAAAATTGCCATATATTTTTTGTATAGTTTTGATATAGTAAAGTAGAATAGTACAATAGACCTGAATCTTTTAATTGGAAATAGATCAATCACATTCATGGGAACACATTATACAGATAATCTCATAATAACATCAAATTGATCTTGCTAAATATTCTTACTTTCTTATAAACAATTATTCAAATTAACTTAAAGAGTATTAAAAGGTATGAATTTTGAACTGATTAATAAATTTTTTACTACCTTATAATTTATATATTGTACTACACTCATCTTTTAATTTTTTAGTGGCCAACGCGAAGGTTTGTTGGCGGAAGCTCATTCCGAGGAAGTTGAACAAGCAGATCCTTTTTATGCTCACTGTAGACTTCACTCTGATAAGGCATTGGTAAAGAAACGAAAAAGGAATTGGCTCGCTCTACAGTTAAGAACAGAAAAAAGGTATTAATATAACTTGGTTGCAGCTGTGCAAAATCAAGTATTTTGTTTTAATAAATGAAAGCTCGATTTTCTTCATTATGTAATTTTCTTTTTTTATTTTTAGAAAATTGGAACTAATAAATGATCTAAGCGTGGAAGAGAAACTTCGAATCGAAAGGAAACTCGAGAAGTACAGAAGAAAATATGCACAGCAAAAGGAAAACAGGAATCCTCCGTGGGGTATTAATATTTCGGTTTTGTTGTTGTATTCTCTTGAGTTCCTTATACTCATATAAAGAAAACATAAGTACAAATTTATGTTTTCTTTATTCCTTATACTTAAATTATTTCTATTAACCAATTATTTATATTAAATTTTTTCATTTGATTAAAAATTTTTTTCAAGTGTATTATCTAATTTGTTTTCAGTACCTACGCAAAAAATGGCTCGCATGCTGTACAGCAGTGCATCTGCCATGAGGAAATTCATGAAGAAGGCGGAATGTATGGGTATAGATACTCATGCATTGGAATTTCAGGATGCTCAGGTGTTTATCGGTTTATAAATAGATTTTCATTTGTCATATAGTCAATGTGGTATTTAGTTTCTTTGTGGACAAATAAGTGATCAGCCTTCTATGTCCTGCCAGAAGGAGACATTTTGTTAAGTTTGTTAGTCCCCACCCAGAAATCGAACTCAGGATCTCTGGGTTCTAGGCTCACACGTTAATCGGTACCAAGAAAGCGGTCAGAAAGAAAAAAAGAAGAATGTTTATTTTACGTAAAATTCGTATACTCTATATCATAAGGGGACAAAAATAAATGTTATACATTAACATTAATAACATTATCATAACATTTGAAACCTTATGTATGCAATATTTGGGCTTATTTTCCCACAGATGGCGGCACTAAAAGACGTATCGCGTCGCTGGCACGTGCCTCCCGCGTTTTCTGTGGAGTTTGTGGGCTACTATCTGGAGAGGAACACGAGGGTTACATCTTTGAGGCGTTCATTGGAAAGACTCACGAAGGAAAATGAGAAATTGCTGGCCGAAGATGAAAAGCTTAGAGCTGAATATGACGAGGTAAGCAATGAGGATTTTTTTTTTCGTTATAATCTTAGTAATTTCAGATATTAGTCATTAGAAAAAACTGTGTTCAAATTAGCATTGTTTCACAGGTTATTTATAATATCGACTATTAATCATTCTCTTGTATTAGTGACGTAGATGCGATACATGGCAGATGCCATTATTGGAGTATATATTTGTCCATCAAAAAAGCTTTTTTTAATGTTATTTTTTTTTTATTTGTGGCAAAGATACGAAGAAGCCATAAAGGCGGTTAACTTAAAAATATATCGCAGATATCGAAATTAAAGGCAATGGCGCTGGAAGCGCAAACGCTGTAAGAAAGTCAAGGGCTGGTTTCATTATGTTTGGATATGTTTAGTTTTAGCCCTGCTATTTAAAATGAAATAAAATATATGAAAATATAATGTTAGTGTCAAAAAGGCTCAGGCAATCAGAAACACTATCAACGCTTAGTGTCTCAGATGTCAAAAGTGAATGCAGAAGCGCTAGAGGCGCTGTCGGTCGGAAACATACGAGTATTAAAGTGGCCGTTTATAGCCAACATAGGAAACACAAAATTGATTCAATACAACAACGCCGTATCTTAATAGACATCGCATTTAAGGCGAATACTTAATGTAGACACTACGTTAGGCTGATACGCTTTATTTAAGCTCATACGCTTTATTTAAGCTCATACGCGTCTGTCTACGTCTGATCCGTGAACATCCGAACAACATTCTTCTGAATGAATTTTTCTTTATTTAGAGCTCAACCTTAACTGGTTAGATTCTTTCGAAGTTTGAATTTCAACATGTTCCCTTTCTCGTTTTTTTTGTGTAAAAAGTCGATATTCACGGATCATTTGGTCTATTCTGATCACTGACACACGCGCGTGAGGTCACATGAGGCGCATTAGCCGCACGTGTCC